>NW_007078534.1:0-767 GCF_000164805.1 Carlito syrichta | reverse complement strand
TAAGCAGAGAGTTTAGATGTTCACAAAGACTGTGTGGCCCTGTACAGCATACAGTATGTGGCCCTTGCTATGCTATTCAGATATTTTCAGGAAAAGTGTGCTGACACCTGCCATGCAAAACTAAAGATGAATATATCACAAAAATATAATATTGACAGAAAAGATTAAAGTTGACATTATGACACCTTTTCTATGGAGTTTGTAGCAGCAAAAACATACATGTAATAACAAAACAACACTATACTGTTTATGCAGGAGTGCATGTGTGTTGAAAATATAATGCACACAAATGTATAGCACCTGTAGGTATAATGCATAGGAAAAGTATAAAAACATACATGAGTAGGAGGAATACTGAAGGTACTTATTATTATTATTATTGAGTAAGAGTCTCACTCTGTTGCACAAGTTGGAGTACAGTAGCATGTTAGTGGTCACTGCAGCTTTGACCTACTAGACTCAGGCAATCCTTCCACCTCAGTCTTCTAAGTAGTTGGAACCACAGGCATTTGCCACCTTGCTCAGCTATTTTTAAAAAAATTTATTGTAGAGATGAAGTCTCGCTGAGTTGCCCAGGTTGGTCTCCAACCCCTGGGCTCAGACAATCCTCTAGCCATGACCTTCAAAAATGCTGGGATTACAGGCTTGAGCCACCATGCCTGGCCAAGGGACTTATTTTTTCCTTAAAATATCAAAACTGGCTACCCTTTACTTTCCTGTATTTCAGGCCTCTCATAATTTAAACATTAAGATAAAAGTTGACTTAT
>NW_007078533.1:0-1314 GCF_000164805.1 Carlito syrichta | reverse complement strand
TTTCCTGGACAGACTGGGACTTCTGGGTAGCTGGTACTCTAATGGTGGCAATCTGCAGTGGAGTGTCCATGCTCTCCTGCTCTGTATTGGAAATGATGCTCTGAGAATCCACGGCCTTCTGTGCATGACAGGTGGCTGCAACATCCTATGGCCTGTGTAACCACAAGCCTGTGACCTCACACTGGTGCCAGTCTCTGGTCACTGAGAGCAACTTCCATTTGCTGTGTCCTGCTTTTTTTTTCAATCATTTTGTTGGGGTGCACAAGGAGATTCCTTGGGAGGACTTCAGTCACTTGGATGAATTTGGAGTCAATCATACTCAGGGATCTATCACAGAAACAGGGAACAGAGGACCCTACATTCTTACTCATAAGCAAACCTTGAACAATTATCATAATCCTATAAGAAAGGGATTGGCAGCAGTGAGAAACTGCCAGAGACAGGGGGTGGGATTGGCAGTTGAGGGAAACTGCCAGGGGAGGGAGGGACATGTCTCATCAACAAGGGTCCCTGCATAATCAATGTTTGTATACCTAAACCTGAATTGCACCCCACATCTTAAAAAAAAAAGAGCCAGCCTCCGTGGCTCAGCCTGTAATCCTGCGCTTTGGAAGGCTGAGGTGAGTGGATTGCCTGAGCCCTCAGGTTTGAGACCAGCCTGGGCAACTTGGCGAGACCTCATCCCTACAATAAATAAAAAAATAAGCCGGGCATTGTTGCACATGCCTATAATTCTGGCTACTCGGAAGGCTGAGGCAGAAGGATCGCCGGAACCCAGCAGGTCGAGGCTGCAGTGGCCAGGAGCAGCCACCGCACTCCAGTGACAAAGTGAGACTCCAACTCAAAACTTAAATAAATAAATACATAAATAACAAAATAAAAAACTATAAAAATAATTTTTTAAAAAGACTTCAGGATAAGCTAATTTTCTAAGACAGTTTCTGTCAGAAAATATTGTTATTCTAACCCTGGACTAATAGATTGGCTGAAGGTAAAGTTTTCGACTAAGAAACATTTTTGTCTTACAATAGTTAAGGTGTGGTTTAATTTACTTTTCACACTTGTCTGTCTCTTGTTTTTGTTTTTCTCTCAAAACTTCTGTCCCTTTGTAAGAGTTCTTGGGAAATTTCCTTATCTTCTTACCTGCTGTATGTTACTTTTATCTTGGCCAACTATTTATTTTTACTTTTGTTACTCCCAGCTTCCTCTTATTATATTAAGGATGTCATATATTTATAGATATGCATATACAATGTATATATACACAAATCTATACATATGCATGTATCTGTTTACTCTCAGGATATAGATAAG
>NW_007078532.1:0-1159 GCF_000164805.1 Carlito syrichta | reverse complement strand
TGGAATGGAAAGGAATGGAAAGGAATGGAATGGAATGGATGGAACAGAATGGAGAGTAAGAGAATGGTATGAAATAGAATGAAGAGTAATGGAATAGAATGGGATGGAGTGGAATGGTTAGTAACTGCAAGAAATGGAATGGAAATGATAGTAACGGAATGGAATGGAATGGAATAGAATGGAATGGAGTGTAACAGAATGGAATGAAATGAAATGGAATGGAATGGAATGGAGAGTAACAGAAAGGAATGGAATTGAATGGAGAGTAACGGAATGGAATGGAATGGAATGCAATGGAGTGTAATTGAATGGAATGGATAGTAACGAAGTGTAATGTAATAAAATGGAATGGAATGGAGTGGAATGCAATGGAGAGTAACAGAATGGAATTGAATGGAATGCAATGGAATGGAGTGTAACAGAATGGAATAGAATTGGATGTAATGTATTGGAATGTAGTGTAGCGTAATGGAATGGGGAGTAACAGAATGGAAAGGAATTGAATGGATAGTACCAGAATGGAATGGAATGGAGAGTAACGGAATGGTGTGAAATGAAATGGAATGAAGAGTGATGGAATGCAATGGTTTGGAATGGTGGGTAATGGAATGGAATGGAATGGAGTGTAATTGAAAGAAATGGAATTGAATGGATAGTAACGCAAAGGAATGGAATTGAATGAGTGTAACAGAATGGAATGGAATGGAATGGAGAGTAACGGAAAGGAATGGAATGGAATGGAGAGTAACGAAAAGGAATGGAATGGAATGGAATGGAAGGTAACCGAATGGAATGGAGAGTAACAGAATGGAATGGACTGAAATGGAGTGGAATGGAAAGGATAGTAGGGGAATGGAATGGAATAGAATGGAATGGAATGGAATGGAATGGAATGGAATGGAGAGGAAAAAAATGAAATGAAAAGGAATAGAATGGAATGGAATGGAGAATACAGGAATGGAATGGAATGGAAATGAGACTAACATAATGTAATGAAATGGAATGGAATGGAATGGAATGGATAGTAACAGATTGGAATGGAATTGAATGGAATGTAATGGATAGTAACGGAATGGAATGGGAGGAAATGGAGTGGAATGGAATGGAGAGTAACAGAATGGAATGGAATGGAATGGAGAATAATGGAAAGGAATGGAAT
>NW_007078531.1:0-938 GCF_000164805.1 Carlito syrichta | reverse complement strand
GACCCTGTGTATAAAACACAAAATATGTTGATCTACAGGAGATAAACCTTGAATTAGAAAACTTGAATCTCTTATAATGGACAGTAAGCCCATCTGCTCTGCATTAGAGTGAGACATTTAAAAAAATATACTAGGCATTTAGGATTTCTGCATTTTGTTCTGGAGTGAGACACTGTCTCTTTATTTTAAAGCTATAAACAGACTTATTATTTGCTACTTAGGGAGGAAAAGTCTGTATCACCAAAGCTGTTGTCTATAGAAACATTGTTGAAAACAACCAAAACCAGTGTGCCTTACAAGATATGTGAAAGCATAAGAGACCAATGAGAAAGAAAATTTTATCTGCTAGCATTATCTACTAGTTCCAACTTTTCTGTATAATTTCTAAAGCTGTTTATTGATTTTTGTCCTCTCTATAGATCATATGTGTCTGATTTTTTGAAACGCAGGTGATTTTTGATTAGATGTTAGATTTAATTTAATTGTAGGATTTATTTTGAGGAATTTTGGACTTTCTTTGGATATATAATTGAGTTTTCATGTTTCTTAGAAAAAATCTGGCACTCTCTACCTCTTGACTTCTTTACCTCTTGTCCTCCAGAGCAGGCATTACTACAAGTCTAGTATAGCCCAAATACTGATGCTACTGAGGTAATATTCATCTAAATGTTCTTTCTAATATCTATTTGGAGACCTTTCCATTTGCACTGACAAAAACATGAAATATTCCCTGTTCTGTTTGTACGCAGGGAATTCTTTAGACAACTGCTCTCTGATGGTGATTTTCTGGCTTTGAAGAAATTTCTTCTCACATATGAACAGATTAGAACTCAGTCAAAGGCTCATGGGAACTCTGTGAAGGTTTCTGAATCTCAATTTTTCTATAGCTCCTTCTCCTACAGTCTTCTGCTCCACAAATTCTAATTGCCTTCAACTTC
>NW_007078530.1:0-414 GCF_000164805.1 Carlito syrichta | reverse complement strand
GAGCGACCGGTGCTCTCCAGTCTGGGTGAGAGCGAGACTCCAACTTAATAATAAAAAAAAAAGAAAGAAAGAAAAGTAAAGTAGTCAAGTAAAACTGCCCAGGAAGCCAAAAGTACTAGCTAGCTATACTCTCTTTCAATGATACCGCTGCAATCAAGTGACACTGCCGTAATTTCCTCGAGAAGACACACACACACACACACACACACACACAAAGCCGATATACATGCTCTATGAATTGCACACACAGGGCAGCTAAGTGCACACCAACATTGAGCCGAGAACAATGCCTACAGATAGCAACAAGAATCCACACCAAAAAAGACACATATCAGTGTGCACCCATCATGCACATGATGTGACACACAGAAGCGGGCACCCAGTCCCACATGCATACTCCCCTACCCCAAATCG
>NW_007078529.1:0-1084 GCF_000164805.1 Carlito syrichta | reverse complement strand
CATGGAAATTTGAGGAAAGAACGTCCACGCAGAAGAAAAAGCAACGTCAGAGGCCAAGGGGAAAAAAAAAACCAAGAAGGATCTAGGAGGAAGAATGAAGAAAGCAGAGGAGGACAGGACTCAGTGGAGATGATGTCTTGAGGTCAGAGGGAAGAGGTGAAGGTGGGGAGGGTTGTGTGTGTGTGTGTGTGTGTACCCATAGGATATTTTTGAATTTTGTGTGTATGTGTGTGTGTGTGTGTGTTTGTATGTGCACCCTAGGGCATTTTTTAATTCATTTTGTAAATGAATTTTGACTTCTTCTCTGATGTGTGATGGGTTTAGAGCAAAGAATGGCACAATTGGACTTAATTTTTCTTAGGACCACTCTGCATGATTAGAATTGAAGTAGGCAGCAGGGAGACCAGCAAGAGTCTGTGGTCATGATGCAGGTGAGAAATGATGGTATGTGGACCAGGTGGAGGTGGTGGTGAAGGTGAAGAGAAGTGACCGGATTTTGTGTAGGTTTTAAAGCTACAATCAACAGGAAGTGGGAAATGAAAGAGTTAGGAGAGGCCAGAATGACCCATGGTTTCTGGCCTGAACCATGGGAAGAACTGAGTGAGCATTACCTAAAGTAAAGAAGACTTCACAGGGATGGGACACAGAAGGGATAAAGCTAGTTCTGGAATGTTAAATGTGAGGTGCTAACTAGAATTTCAAGTGCAATTATCAAGTAAGCATGGAAAACAAGAGTTTCTGTAGTTTGAGTATGCATCTGGCCTGTGATATAAATATAAAAAGACAAAGGGCATACGAACGGCAGATAGAGTCATGAGGCTGGATGAGATTACAAGTGGAAGGGGTCCACACAGGAAGAAAAAGGAGGCCGAGTGTTGAGTACTGGTGCCTCTAAAATTAAGAGTCAGAGAGATGAAGAGGAACCAATAAAACTAACAAAAGGCATCAATGAGTAAGAGGAAAGCTGAGGTGGAAAGAGGTAGTATTATACTGACACCTGATTTCATTGCTAATTTTAACATTAGGCTTCTCTATGACTACTATGTTGATAATGTGACTCAACAGTTGATTCTGAATCTCCTGG
>NW_007078528.1:0-789 GCF_000164805.1 Carlito syrichta | reverse complement strand
CAATATATTCAGATTAGATTATCAGCACAGATATCGAAAGAGCTTACAGTGAGAAGTAGCTTCCCAAGAAATAATTTACCCCCGATCTTAAAGAGGAAACTCAGAACAACAGCAAACTTCCAACCGTTCTGTTCCCGAAAGACCGGCAGTCAACCACATTCAAAGTACTTCAGGTCATTAGTCTTCTCTTGCTGATGTTTATTGCATCTTCCTCTACTTTCCCTCACAGGGCTAGAGACAGAAACTTTAAAGATTCTCATTGTTCCCACCAGATCTCCATTCTTTTGAATGCTTTAAAAAAACACCTCAAAGGAGGATTTGACTCTTTGTTCACCACGGAAACACCTTCCCATTCATGTAAGGAATGTGCTTGTTTATAAATGATGATACATCATCACCAATTCACTTGGCTTCCATAACCTCATTTCCTTCCTGTGTCTGTCCAGTCACAAATCCATTGCTACCCTGGGGTAGTATATTAACCCAAATCACGGTCTGAATGGCACTTTTTGGCTTGGGTTCCTCTCATTTGTTTATCTTTGGCTGAGCTAGGAAATGCAACTGGAAAATGATTCAGCACAAGCTGTTCAGCTGGGAGCCCTCTCTCTGTCTCATCCAACTCTACCCTGAAATGATCTGAAGTGGCCAGTATAGGATGAAGCAATGCTTATATGGCCCACAGGTGGGGTTTATTTAAGTGTATGCCCCATGGTCTTTCTGAGTCAGCACAGAAAATATTAATACATGACTCTACCCCCAAGCCACAGAGAGTAAGAGCAACACAGCCCC
>NW_007078527.1:0-713 GCF_000164805.1 Carlito syrichta | reverse complement strand
TAGGAGCCTTGGAAAACTTGGTCACAGAGGCTCGAGTAGCCACAAATATCTCATCATTGTGATACTGAGAAGCGGCCTCATCTGCTCTTGTTGAAAATCTTTACAAGGGTGTCCCTTCTGGTTGTCGTGGGCAGCTAGAGCAGGAGTTGAGGGGGAATGCTGCAATGATGGAGGAGCCTATTCTGCTCTATGAGACTCAGAAGAGGGTTCTAAGCAATCTCTTACTAGGTTCCACAGAGATAAAGCATCTACTGGCACAGTTTCAGGACCATGCGCTTGATAATAATCCTTCAAACTACCTACTTTTCATCAAGTAATCAGATTAACTGTACCAGCCTCAGGAAACCAGGGACATACTTCCTCTACAAACTGTGAAAATCTATCTAACTGTCTATCTGCAACCTTAGTTCCTCTAGTTTTCAACATAGAGCTCAACATCTGCACAAAGACAGTGCATTCCTTAGAATGTAAATGTCCCATGTTTTACTCCCAAAGATTAATCCTTTCCCTTGGTTACTTACTCATGAATATCAATGCTGCACACAAAAAATGCCGGCCTCCATGAGGGTTCCTCTCCAGCCAATGCCAATCCCCAGTACTCAGGTCCCTGTTCGGACACCACTCTTCGGGGTCCAGCCTCCGCTGATCAGGGCCTGAGTTGGGGGAGGGAATGAGAAAAGAAAGAGACAGAGAAACAGCGGGATTGGGAGGAC
>NW_007078526.1:747-22373 GCF_000164805.1 Carlito syrichta | reverse complement strand
TGCACTCCAGTCTGGGCGACAGAGTGAGACTCCAACTCAAAAAAAAAAAAAAATCAATTTTACTTTCAAATAACTCATTTAGAAAGAATGAGAAAATTACAAGTTGTGAATCTGATTCAAAAAATATGCAGCTCATCACTTGGTCTATTTCAGAAATGTTTGCCTTTTCAAGTTATTCTTCTTTTTCTTGCATCTTTTGAATATCCTCTAAGTACAGTGTATTTTCCACTAATGACCCTGAACATATATCCCAACTCATATGCTCTTTTTACAATGTGGCTTTTTCATTCCCTAGCAGGAGGTAACATCTATGTCCCTCCCTCTTGAAACTGGGTAGATTCTTGTGCCTATCATCATCTTGTGAAAATGTGATGCTATGTAATTAGACCAAAAAACAAAATACAGCTTCTTCCTGGCTCTTTTTCTTGGGACACTTGCTTTTGGAACTCAGACTTCAGACTATTACAAAACTCAGGCCACACGTAGAGGCCTTGTATATGTGATTCTGGCTGACAGTTAACTACCAGCCGTGTGAGGAAGGAAGCCCATGGAATGGCACTAGTACCAGACACCATCTGGCTATAACTTCATGGAAGTCCATGGAGTGAGAATTACTTAGCTATTACTAGACAGCTTCTGGACCTGGGTGAGTTGAGAAGTAATTGCTGCTATCTTATATTACTATGTTTGGAGTGGATTGCTATGCAATACGTTAGGATTGGACCCACCCAAATGAAAGCCTTTCAAATAAAAGCAAATACCTTAGTTGCAAAAAAGGAAGGCATTGTTGAATTTAAAATGTGAGAATACTGTATATCATGTCAAAATGGAGAGGGTGTTAGAGAGCTTAAGAAAAATGATGGATGCACTTGTTTTATGTCTTCCCACTTTTAGCTTCTTTCCTTTACAGTCAATGAGTAGGAGTGATAAATGTCTCTAACATCATGGTCCCATCAGCAGCCATTCTTGTCTGTTATGTACTCGGGTTTGGGTTCAAAATAGGGCAGTCAGGAATTGGATGCCGGTTCCAATTTCCATGAGGGTATGTCCTTCATTTTCTAAGGTTCTTATGGTTTGAGGCATAAAAAAGAACAAAATCATGAATTTCGCAGCAACCTGGATGGAACTAGAGTCTATAATACTGAATGACCTCTCACAGAAACAAAGATCTGAGTATCACATGTTCTCACTCATATAGTGGACGTTGAACATCCAACGTAATACTATAAGAAAATGACTGACAGTGGTGGGAAACTATGGGGGGGGAGGGGAAGGGAGATGGAATTAACAGTAGTAAATATCTGTCTGGGGATGGGGAGACACCTCTTATCAACAAGGGTGCCTGAACAAAGCATATTTGTATACCTAACCTTTAACTGTACCCCACAATATCATAATAAAAAATATTGATTATATAACAAAACAAAACAAAACAAAAAACAAAACAGGGCAGTCATACTTTCCAATTTTTCTGGGACAGTCTTGGTCTAGACCTGTGTCCTCCCTCCCTATTTAACTCTCAGAAGGGTTCTAGTTTGGGCAATAAATTATATAGTCACTGTGGCCTGAGGTAGCAGGCCAAACACAACCACATAGCTCATTATTCTATGAATTTTTCTCACCCCATTGAAATGATGGTAACTGTGTGAAAACTGCCTTGTCTTGATTAACCTAGTGAGACCACAGCCTTGTATAATGTCTTTGTGGAGGGCACAATTGCTAGGCTTCACCACATCCTGGTCAGGGAACCCATCCTGGTCAGGTTGCATGGTTGTCCATTATAGTCATACTTAATTTACAAGGGCTATGTTTCCATTGTGATGTTATGCTCTCATGAAGTAACATCCAAGATGTGGGCAATAATCAAGGGAGCACCAAAGGCAGCATGCAAGATTCATTTGTTCCAGAAACACCATGTAAAGGTCAGAGTTTCCTTCTGTGAGGTATTGCTACTCATCTATGATAAACAGCAAAGAAAAAAAATGTGTAGTACAAAAGCTTCCAAGCCATCATTTACTGCCTAGATTGGATTCTGCCTTGCTAAAGAAAATAGAAATAAAAGTCCAAATTCAAGAGCGTTTGCAGAATGCCAATATTAATCTTGTAGTCTTAGCCAATTTTATACAATGACAAAATGAAAAGGGACCTCAAAAATTGTGAGGAAGGGGTCCAGGCAGCACTTTGTTCTGCTTTAAAAAGTATCCAGGGAAGAAAATTCCACTGTTTTTTATTGCGGTAAACTGTCTCAAGGTCTAAAAATTTTTAGAATCAGAAAAGTTCTGTTTAGACATTCACATCGATTTTCTTTTTCTTTTTTTCTTTTTTTTTTTTTTTTTGAGTTGGAGTCTCACTCTGTCGCCCGGACTGGAGTGCAGTGGCCGCTCCCGGCCACCGCAGCCTCGACCTGCTGGGCTCCGGTGATCCTTCCGCCTCAGCCTTCCGAGTAGCCGGAATTACAGGCATGTGCTACCACGCCCGGCTGATTTTTTGATTTATTGTAGAGATGAGGACTCGCTGCCCAGGCGGGTCTCGAACCCGCGGGCTCAGGCAATCCACTCACCTCAGCCTCCCAAAGGTGCGGGATTACAGGCTGAGCCACCGAGCCCGGCTCACATCGATTTTCAAAGTGCTTTCATAAATATCATCTCTGGCATTGGTTAGACAAAACAAACTAATTTTTTCTTTTTACTCAAAGTATATAGTTATAATATATACTAGGTCTAGTTAATTTTAAATTTCTTTTATGAGATTCAAATCTCTTACTCTCATACCTCCTTTGTCACATTTAGCCCATTTTGAATGACTTTTCAATTCAAAAACTTTTTTCAGCTCTTTGCTTCTTCTAGCAAAATACACAGAACCCCCAGTCTATGCTTTTATCAAATGTTTTGATTCATCATTTTAACTTATTTAACTTCCCATTATAATAGGTATATAAATACAGCTTAGATTATTTTATCTTTCATAGGAATACATTTATCAACAGGATATTATGGTCACAGATGGGCACTTAAATTTTTAAGTATGTTCACAAAATAATGTGCAATTGAAATACTCTCAACTTTTCGCAAAACCTCCCTTCAGCTAGAATATTTAAGTAACATTTTGATAGTTTTTAATATAGTTTTAAACTATTTAAAGTGCTTATCTTTCTATAAATGTTCTAAAATAGCAAATGTCCTCAAATCATATGCTTAAAATTTATATTAACACTCGATGTACATATGCAGTTTAGAATTATATGCATTTGTATATTTTGTGTATATGTGCAAAATATATGAGATCAAAAGAACCTATAGATTATAAAAAGGAAAGTGAGAGCCTATTTTCTATATTTGTGTTTTTTAAAAATGGCGAAATCTATTGCAAAAAGAACCCCTCTATTGGTTTGTGTGTGCTAGGGTCTGTAAATGTTAAATGTAGAACCACAAGCATTTGATTTAAAAATTATTATTTTACAGAAGCAATTTCTTATCTTTAGTGCCTTGCTCAATTTTTCAATAATATTGAATAAGCTGTGCTTCTAATATAGTTCATAGACAAATGTTATATTAATCCACTTTTAGTTCTTTACAGTAGAAGAGGATAATAAATAATAGAACTTAGAAAGTGAGGAGCAGGATTATCAACAGCACAGTGTCGGCAGTGTGAGTGATTTACGTCTCATTGTTAAATATCACTGTTGAAATCTGTCAACCAGCTTGAAGGTCAACTATAAAAATGTCAATAAAAATGAAACGCAGACCTCGTGCAGGAGAACAGTAGAGAATAATCAGAAAACATTCATTTCCTTGGCTGAGATAATGAGGCACTCACAGGGACATAATAGTTTCACCTGATTTCCTTTGACAGCTCCAAGTTCAAGGATAATACTCCTCTCACACTGTGGGAATAATACAAGCTTTGTAATAACTTTAGTCTAAGACTCCATAATAGGATTTTAAAAGTATCAAATTTGTTTAGCTGAACAGCATGTACTGAGTTTGCACTGTGAACAGAGGTCTTTACACTAAGCTGGGAGAGTTTTCTTAAAAAAGAAGTGGAGACAGGGAAGTAGGGGGAAAGGGAATCAACCAGGAGACGAAACCAGGGCAGGTCATGAGAGGGAAACTCAACTAACGGAGTCGGAGAATTCAGAAGAATTTTTACTCATTTAAGTGAAACCACCCCCATGTCCCAGACCTTCCTCCTGCCTTCCTCTTTGTTCTGGCTTTTTTCAATCCAAACTTCAAAGGAATCTCCATTTCCTGACTCCCTACTCTTTCAACTTTTCTTAGTCTTTATAGAAGATTGGAATCAGAATCAAGCATACAAAGATAAATTAAAGCTATATGAAAAAAATCTGTAATATCTCCTTTCACCTGTCAACCATATTACATACAAAAAAATACTAATGGAGTAATTTAATGTGTTTCCTTTTTAGAGTTTTGTATGGCCTTTAGCATAAAAAATTTGCAAATACAAATTATTATTTTTTAGACTTTGTGTCTTAAATTTTAGGTCTAAAACTTACGATCACCACAAACTCATTCTTCTTTAAATAAGGAAGATTTGTAAAATATACAACTATATTTGACTTCATTTTTGTTTCAATTTGAGACTTTTTATATAAACTCAAATTAGAAAAATATTTATAGACTGTAGGCATAATTGTTTAGTAACTGGTCATACCAGACAATAGATTAGAAAGTGTGGTTAGTGAACATTAAAGCCACTACTACTCTGACTTTAATGGTGTTGCTACTGAGGTCGTTCTGATAGTTTAACTTGAATATAAAAAGACAAGAGGATAGAGTTTCCTCTATTTGTAGAATAGTAGATCTTCTCTACGACAGGTTTTAAATGGGCTCTCCACTAGTCTGACACAATTTATAGTTCTTTCATAGGAAGAGTATCTTCAATCTCATGGTAAAGAGTCAGGCTTTAAGGCCTGATACACCACGAAACAAAATAACAACAGGATAATAGATATAAATATTTTGAGATTGAATGTTAGAGTTGAAAGTTTTTAGAGACTATATAGTTCCTCTTGCTGAGTAATATGGGAATCCCTCATTCCTTCCAGCTGGGAATTGTAACTCATTTCACAGACTCTTTTAAGAATCTGATGAAAAAAGATGGCCTTTCACCCCAACACATGCACATACACTATGAAACCTTACATTTGGACCAAATATTTGAATCCATGTCATTTATTCATTCATTAAGCCAATATTCATTGGGCACCTACTATGTGTGTGCCAGGTACTGTTCTAGATATTTAGAAGACATCAGTGAATTTCTGTTTTCATAGAATCTATATTCTTTGTTTACATTGCTGGATTTTCTCTGGTTTAAATTTAATGTTTTGAAAACAATTCACTACTGAAACATGTCATCCCTGCCAATTTGTGAACTGTGAAAATAAGAGCTATGTCATAATCTTGTCAGGGATCCTTGCTGGATACATGAAGCCATCTGCTCAGTCTAACATGCCTTGCCACACTCATTAGTAATCATGCTGTTGAAGTCAAACGTATTTCCACCAAAAAGCGTGTCTTCCAGGGTTGGTATGGTAGTGTTTTATAGGGTTATTGTGAGGATTAAATGAGAAGCTCTCGATAGAATACTCAGCATAATAACTTGTATAACTCTGATCCTGTCGATTTAAGTCCCTTTAAATATGGACTAGCATATTTGAAATGCAAAAAAAATATATAATTCAAGCCAATGGATTGAATAAATAAAAATTAAGGGATGGTATGGGATACGTGTATGTGTATTTGTATTTTTTAAATTCAGTCTTTCTCTTTAAGCAGTAAAAAAAATAAAAAGCTAGTTCAAGTTCCACATTTAATTATAATCTCATCTGGTAGGACTTTCCCATACTAGATTTTATATGATGACTTTTATAATACTGAGAACCTCGATGAATAAAAATCCACTTTGAAATAGATAGACTAGGCGTGTCCTCATAGTCAATTAATTCCTCAGGTGCAATTTCTTGATTTTAACAATCAAAGGTGCTCTGTAATTGATAATTTAGACATGTCCCGTCCTGTCTGTTTCAGCAGTTAAGTTGCTCTAAGTTTAAAGGGAAATTTCACTATTTTAAGAGCACTGATGGATTTGGTTCTCTGAGATCCTTCAAGGTGAAATAGTTGATAAAATATCCTATGTCCCATCTTTCCACCATTTCTTCATTCATTTCAGGGCTCTGCAATACCAGAACAGTTTGTAGCAATGCAATAATTTCAAACACAATATTTAGGCAAATTGCATTTGGTGAAGATTGCCTTAGTGATAATTTTTCATCATTTTATGTAATATGACTGTGAAATTTGATAGAGGAATACAACCTGAAATTGGTAATTTTCTCACATTTGCATAATATCAGAGTTAGGGCCCTTATTCTGTTGATCTCTTTTCTTCACCTTCAATTTGGAAAACTTATTCTATTCTAACCTGTGTAATATAATTTTCTAGACTCACATTTAGCATACTGCTGACAAGCCAGAATATATTAAACTGTTTAAATCAAAATAATCTAAGACTAGAAACCTTTTTTCTCCTTCTTTGTTCTTTACCTCACACAAGGCCTGGCTCACTGAGGGCAGCTTGTTAAATTTAATATATGACTTGTCATGTATAAATTGCCTCCTAATTTCTGCCTTATGCAGTATGGCACCATTTTGAATATCTGATTATTCACAGCAGACACAGAACACCTGACATTACTTTTCTGTTTTGAATTAGCTCAGAAATCTTTCCAAGAAACCCAGGACTTTATGGTACTGAATAGGAAGAAACTCAGGAAAAGGGAGACAAAACATTTTATTAATCCTGGGAGGCGGAAAAAAAAACAAAATCAGACAATTAAAACTTCTCTGGTATGGACATATGTAACTTTCACAATCATACTATTAAGTTTTGTGGGTTTTTTTTTGAGTTGGAGTCTCACTGTGTCGCCCAGACTGGAGTGCAGTGGCCGCTCCCGGCCACCGCAGCCTTGACCTGCTGGGCTCCGGCGATCCTTCCGCCTCAGCCTTCGGAGTAGCCGGAATTACAGGCATGCGCTACCACACCTGGCTGATTTTTTGATTTATTGTAGAGATGAGGTCTCGCTGCCCAGGCGGGTCTCGAACCCGCGGACTCAGACAATCCACTCACCTCAGCCTCCCAAAGGCGTGGGATTACAGGCTGAGTCACCGAACCGGGCATAGGTTTTGTATTACTGTTCAAGGCATAGTTTCCTGATCAGCATGTGTCAGATAGGTTGGCAGCTACCAGTGTTCCTCTGAAAACACAGCACATAAAAATACCATATCTAAACTCAAGGCTAAACAAACAGAGAGGTACAGAGTTCTTCTCAAATCAAACTGTGATAAAGAACATGAAGGCACGATTTTGATAATTCAAAACAAGTCTCACCATCACAAAACTGCATGATAATTAGGGACAAATTATGACCTCTATCCTAAATAAAAGTTTTCATATAACGTAGTACCTTATAACATCGAAATTGAAATGTCTATAATGTTCATGATAAAGATACATATAATGGAGCAAATCTGTGGCTTTGCTTGGGCATTTAAAAGGTGCGCTTTGTATTATTGTCTTTTTCTTATTGTGGTAAAAGAACATGTTGCATAAAATTTACCATCTTTGCCCCTTTAAAATAGTGTTGATTATGCGCTCCTTGTTGTGCAACAGATCTCAAGAACTTTCTCATTTTGCAAAATTAAAACTCTATACACATTACTTCCCTTTTCCCCACTCCCCAACCTCTGGCAATCACCATTCTACTTTCTGTTTATAAGAGTCTGACTAATTTAGACACTTCATATAAGTAGAATCATACAGTTTTGTATTTTTGTGACTGGCTTTATTTAATTTAGAATAATGCTCTTAAAGTCATCCATGCTGTAATATGTGACAGGATTTCCTTTCTTTCTGAGGTTTGTGTATACCATGTTTTGTTTATTCATGGATCCCTTGTTGATGACCATTTAGGTTGCTTCCAACTCTCAGCTACAGTGAATAATGCTACAATAAAATGGGTGAGATCTCTTTGAGATCTTCTTTCCAATCCTTTTTGGTATATTCCCCAGAATAGGATTGCTGGATCATATGGTAATTCTGTTTTTAATTTTTTTGAGGAAACTCCATACTGTTTTTGATAGTGGTATAACAATTTCACTTTCCTTACAATAGTGCACAAAAGTTCCAATTTTTCTGTCTCCTTACTAATGCTTGTTTTATGTTTTATTTATTTATTTTTATTTTTTGAAAGTGGCCATCTTAAATAGTGTGAAGTGTTATCTCATCGTGGTTTTGATTTGAATTTGCCTGATAACTAGTGATATTGAGTATCCTTTCATATGCTTATTGGTCTTTTTTTTTTTTTTTGAGTTGGAGTCTCACTCTGTCACCCAGATTGGAGTACAGTGACCGTTCTCGGCCACCGCAGCCTCGACCTGCTGGACTCTGGCGATCCTTCTGCCTCAGCCTTCCGAGTAGCTGGAACTACAGGTGCGTGCTACCATGCCCGGCTAATTTTTGATTTATTGTAGAGATATGAGGTCTCACCAAGTTGCCCAGGCAGGTCTTGAACCCGCGGGCTCAGGCAATTCACTCACCTCGGCCTCCCAAAGTGCTGGGATTACAAGCTGAGCCACTGAGCCCGGCTGCTTATTGGTCACTTATCTATCTTCTTTGGAGGAATGTTGTTCAAGTCTTTCATCCATTTTAAAAATCAGATTATTTGTTGTAGAAACTTTTTATACTAGTTGGATGTTAACTCCTTATCAAATATATGGTGTAGAAATATTTTCTTCAGTCTGCATGTTGCCTTTTTACTGTGTTGATTGATTCTTTTGCTATGCAATTGTCTTTTTTTAGAAGACACTGCGGCCTGTTTGAACAGCAGTGACTTTTCTAATTGAATATGTGTTAGGTCTATTTTTTGATGAATGATTGTGGTTCCTGTCTAAAGTTGCTGAGACTATATAAGATGTTTGCTTGTTGGTTGGCCTGAGGATTTGAAACAATGCTTTTACTCCAGGCTGTCGCTGAATGCCCCATCCCCTTTGCAGTTTACCATCTATCCACATGCCATTTTTCTGTTTTCCAGTTGGGAATCACCTCCTTTTAATCCATATTCAAACAACCCACTGGACATTTCCCTAAAGCCTATTCTTTGCATTCTCCAGTGCAGATTGGTTTTACCATAAAATACTGGAAAATTATGTATATCTAAGATTTCATTCTTGGTGATTTGGTTCTATCATTGACTTGTACATTTGGAAATACTTTTTAAACTCATAAATTATGTGAATTCAGAATTTTGTTTTACTTTTTCTGGAAGATGTTTAGTTGATGCTGAGTCACTGTTATTAATCACTAAATGTAACCTTGGTGGTCAGCCCGAGGATCCTGGAACATTCTATCCCTTGATGGCTGCATGGCACATTCCTTTAGGTCTCTGCTCATTTATTATCTTTTCAGAAAGGCCTTCCTTGAAGCGCCCCCACCCTCCCACCCAGATATCTCCCAAGCTGGCGCTTCTTATAAAATTCACTTGGCATAGTTTTTGAAAATAGTATGTATTAGATATCACCTATACAGCAAACGCTCACTTAACATTATTGATGGGGTGTTGTAAACTGCAACCTCAATTAAAATGGCCTATAACAAAACCAATTTTCACATATGTTAATTGATATAAATAAGAGTTAAGTTCCTAAGTCATATTTCAGGTCACAAAAACATCACCAAACTTCTTAACAAAGACCAAACACTTCATATATAAATGCATCTAGTATATAGTGTGTGATAGTGTGTGATAGTGTGTGTGTGTGTGTGTGTGTGTGTGTGTGTGTGTGTGTGTGTGTGTATTATACAGTGAGCTGTCTAGAAAGTTTAATCAAAGCAAGTAAGATAATTATTTACCCAAGTTTGGTGGATCAGTGAGTCATGGTGGTCCTAGTGATGCTTGGTTAAATCAGGGAATAAATATTTGCAAGTTAAGAATTGGAAGGAGCTTCTCCTACCACCAAAGAATTCAAGAACAATTACAAATAAGGTGGGCTCACAGTGCAATTTTATACCGCATCATTTATTGTTGTGCATTTGTATGATTATCTTAGATTGATGAATATTTATTTGACAATAATTTGTCAACTTCATTTTCTGGCACGCTTATTCCAGTTCAGGGATGTAGGTGGCTGGAGCCCATCCAGCAACTCAGGGCATCAGGTGGGAACCAACCCCAGACAGGCTGTCACCCCATTACAGGGCCACTCATTCACTCACACTCATACTCACTCACATTGGGACCATGTAGACACGCCAGTGAACCTAAAGTGCACAGCTTTGGGATGTGGGAGAAAACTGGAGTACCCAGAAAAAATCCATGCAGACATGGGGAAAATGTGCAAACTCCACACAGACTGTTGTCCCAGCCGGAAATAGGTCTCTTTCCTCATCAATCTTATAACAAAATAACATTGAACAAAATGATGTTTTTTGAGAACCTGCTGTATAGCCTGTCATGTTATATTCTGATATGTACTATTGCCTATAGTGTTTATAGTGATTGCCCACCATATTATCTCTTTTGGTTCATTCCCTATTTTGAGGATAAATACCTCAGTGGACAGAGGACAATAGACAGAATTTAATGTTAACTTCTCAATCTGTAGTCCTGATAGAAATTTAGTTTGGGTAATACCTTACTGGAGAAATATAATGTACCTATAAGATATATCTTCTTCAGATTTATCATCTAATCAAAATGGCATTTTGTTTCAGTAAATTCCAACAATAAATAATTTGACTGGTGTTATGAGTTAAATTACTTTTTGCCTAATTAAGTAGGTGTTATGGTAATGTATTCAAGCTAGGACTGCAGTGATTTAAGCAAGAAGAAATTGGCTTAAGCTGAGTGCATGAATTTTGTTAGCAACAGCAAGGTTTCCTGATTGTCATAGTGATTTAAACAATGCAAACTGCACAGTAGCAGTTGTTATCCAATGAGTCCTCAGTATGTGCCAGACGTGGTGGGAAGAGGCTTATATCTCATATAATACTCATGAAAGTCAAACGAAGGCATTCTAATGTAAACTCCCATTCACATTTAACAGGTGAGGAACCAAAGTTTGAAGAATGGTATGAAACTTGTCCAGGGTCATCAGCTAGGACTTGGCAGAGATAGAATTTAAAGTCCAACTTATGCTGAGATTATGGTGCACAAACCTGTCTGTTCCTAGGGAACAACTCAACAAAATAGTTTAATTGAATTGAACTGAAAATAAAAAAGCAAATGACTGTTTTAATTTTTAAAAAATCATTCTCCTTTCACAACACTTGGTCTATATAGACCACTATTCTATGTTTTATTGTTCTCATGATTGTCCTGCTTTCTCTCTGTGTTTTGTGCAATTTTTACCTGAGAGACTCAGCAGACCAGTTTTCTCAAGAACAACAAGACACTATATATTGAAAAGATGACAACAATAGAAGTGGAAAAGAGGGCAGTTTGTCTTATGTTTCAATTTCATGATAATACTGATTCCATTGATGGAAAAGTATATCTTAAAACCTCTTTTCTCAGTATCCCACTCTTCTCACAAAAATAACATCCCTTATTCCAGACTTTTCAAAGCATTTTATAAAAAGTAGTCTTTTTGGAACTCTTAGACTTACAGATAGTGCTAAAGACAAAATGAAGTTAGGTTATGAACTCGATCCATTAGTAGCCAATGAGGGGATTTCATCTATGAACTTGCTCTGAAGTGGATCATTGGCATTTTAAGTGCTTTTTGCTGATGAAAAATAAATTAGGAGCCTAATATGGAAAAATGGTGTCAGTGAAAACACAAGTGGTGAATTTAGTTGATCAGTCTGATTTCAACTGAAGCTAAAATTGACCAGAAATTTCAACATAATTTCATTAATTTTTTTTTTGAGTTGAAGTCTCACTCTGTCACCCAGACTGGAGTGCAGTGGCCGCTCCCAGCCACCTCAACCTCAACCTGCTGGGCTCCAGCGATTCTTCCGCCTCAGCCTTCCGATTACTGGAATTACAGGCACGCACTACCATGCCTGGCTGATTTTTTTGATTTATTGTAGAGATGAGGTCTCACCAAATTGCCCAAGCGGGTCTCAAACCCGCGGGCTCAGGCAGTTCACTCACCTCAGCCTCCCAAAGCGCGGGATTACAGGTTGAGCCACCAAGCCCGGCTAATTTCATTAATATTTTTAAAAATTCTCTATATTTTCACTTGTTAATTAAGAAGACAAAAGTGCTGAGAGTGACCTGCTGAGGATGATTTTTTTCCCCCTGAGAAATACATGTCCTCTGTAGCCCTGTATGTTTATAGCCTGTACAGAAGGTTTGAAGTACTGTCCCATGGAAGAATTTTGGGGAACAAAAATCGTAAAAATGTTTGCTGTAAATCTCATTTAAGACCAATATCTGATTAAAAAGATGAACAAGCTGCCAAGTAAGAGATACATATTTGTTGAAACTGAGGAGACTTTATTCATAGCTGGTACTAAAAAGTGTCTCCGCAACTTGACCAGAACAAGATAATATCACTGAAAATTTACTGACAGGAATAAATAAGTGATATATGATCATCTTTAATGAAAATAGTTGCTGATGTTAATATTTTGGATTCACATTTTACTTCATTTTTGATGTAGTATATATAGAATATATATTTTTTTAAGTGTTTGAGGTAGAGTGGAAACTATTTGAAAATTAAGACAGACTCTTATTTTTTGATGTCTGCTTATTTGCTGACTCATAAATTATTATTTTAATTAGTTATATTAATTTCCTACTGCTGTTGTAACAAATTATCACTAATGTTGAGGTGCAAAACAGGCACACATTTATTATATTGCACTTCTAGAGGTCAGAAGTTCAAAATGGATCAATAGAACTGCATTTGGAGAATCTAATTCCTTGCCTTTTCCAGTTTCTAGAGGTTACCTGCATTCCTTGGCTCATGGTCCCTTTCTCCATCTTCAAGGACAGCAGTATAGCCTCTTCCAATCTCTCTCTTTCTGTCTCTTTCTTGCTCTCTCTGCATCGGTAGTCACATCGCTTTTTCTGATTGACACTATTTCCCTCTTTTAACAACCCTTAGGACTACATTGCACCTACATGGAGAATGCTCCTCATTTCAAGAGCCTTAATTTGATACATCTGTCAAGTCTCTTTTGCCATATAAAGTAACACGTTCACATGTTTCAAAAATTTGGACATGAACATCTTTGGGGGACCATTATTTTGTCTGCCATACTAACTAAACTGCTGGATATGGGTGCTTTTTTATCCCATTCCGACTGAGTCTAAACATGTCCAATTATTTTTCAGTTTTATCAACAACTAATAATAAATAAACAAAAGCATTCTCATTGTAAAATGTGCAAATATTATGATAAAACAAAGTCTTACTTCACCATCACATTCAATGTACAGGCCCTTCCCTTAAGGAACCATTATTATCAATGAACAACTTGTACACTAGCAGGCCTTTCTATGCATTTACATACCTATAACTATTCAAAAATAGGACATAGTATTGATTTTTTTAAAAAGTATAAATGATAATATACTGTACATTTGTATTCAAATTTTTATGTGTAACCTTCCCCCACAGTATACTGAAAACTCGTAGAATAAATATACAATTGATTACCATTATTCTGATGATGTATTTTTTAATTACCTTTTTAAAAAATAAGCAGTTGTAATTCATGCTGAAGCAACTTACATATGCCTCTTTGTAGACTTGTTTGAGTAGATCTTTGGAGAAGATCTCTAGGACTGGAAGTGATGACATATAAGATACATATATTTAAAAATTTAACAAATGCCACAAAAATGCTCCTCAAAGTGGCTGCAGCAGTCTACTACTAGCAATTTGGGAGAATTGCTTTCCTTCCTCAGTCTCAACAGCATTTGCCATAACACCTTTTCTTCTTAATGAGGTTATTTTAAAAAATCGTATTCTAGTCCCATTTTAATTTCCATTTTCTTCCTGACCAGTAAGGCGACATATTTTCTCATGTTTCCTGCATATTTGGATTTGCTCTTTTGTAATTGTCTGTTTACATTCTCTCTCCATTTTTGTGAACCTTTAAAAATTAATTTATAGGAGTTATTTTTGTATACTGAATGCTGATTTCTTGCTGATTATATACATTTGAAATATAGTTGCTTTTTCTGAGGTTTGGATTAAAAATTTATTTATGGCATCTATTAGCATAAATATGTTTTAAATTTTGCTGTAGTCAAATATATTACTCTTTTATTATTTTGCTTTTTGTATCTTATTTAAAATGACTTCTCTTGTTCTAGGTTTATAGCCACATTTTTCATTTCACCTAAAATTTGCTTCATATTTGTATCATTAACTAATTTGAAGTTTGTTTTTATGACTTCTGTGAGGTAGGAACTTAACTTTATTATTTTTAAAATTAACACTCATTTGCCCCATCCTTATTTTTTTTGAATAATGTATCATTTCCTCAGTGGTTTGAAATAAAGTGGCTTTTTAATAAAATTGTCAGTGGCTTTTTAATAAAATTTTCACATATGTATGAGTCTTTTTATAATTCTTTATTCTGATTTATTGATAGCCTGTTCTATTTCTATTTTAATACTAGCCAGTCTTAACTTCTGTCTGTTGTTAATGTTTATATATATTTTGATAAGCCCTTGGCTTTGTTCTTTTTAAAAAAATTTCTTTCTTATGGTCAAGGCCAACTGCATAAATTTTTGAAAAGCCTTCAAAATCCTGTTGGAATTTGGATTTGGATGGCACTAAATTTAGGACTAATTTTTGGAGAATTATATATTTCTTCACTTATTCAGATTGCCATTTCTGTCATTCTGGATAATTTTATGGTTTTCTACATAAAAGCCTTTCACATTTTTAGTTAATTTGCAACTATTTTAGAGATTTTAAACAATACTTTTCATTTATTGTCTTAACACTTTATTACAGTGTTTCAATTAAGAACTGATTATAAAAAAGAAAAAAATTGTCTTGTTTCTAATTTTCATCAAGAATTAAGTTTTTGTTATGTTGTAGATTCCTTTAATATGTTAATGAAGCTTATTTTTAGTTTTCATAAAGTATACACTGTTGACTTGTGTTGTAATAATATGTCTAGGCTGGTTTTTTTATAGTTGGGTCATTGGTTTTTAACTGCTGTGATCTCCGTGAGAAACTTTAAACATTGGGCTTTGTGTTCTTTTGACCTTGGTGAGTATTGCTAGATACTTAGTACACCATTCTGTCTATCTGAATCTATCTACTCACATTCTTGGTTCCTACTTGAGGAAGACACCCCTGCGGCTTGCTTCCTTGTCCATGAATGGATATGATGATGAAGCGTTGAACTGTTGAACTACTTCTCCTGAAGTGCCCCAGTTAATCACCTAGCAAGCAGTTGAACCTGGCCATTCATTGAGCTGCCATCATCTCCTGTAAGAGTTTGAAATTGTGGTCTTCTTTAATTCTATTCTATTCGTCAAACAATAAAAAGTACATTTAATGAATAGAAAGTGGGTAAAAATCCCTCCCATTTTCTCCTGATTGTTATGGATTTTCACATTAAAAAACGTATTTTTCTCCTTTCTTGTAATTAATGATGGGAAGAAGAAATAGTAGCATGTACTCAGTTTGTTCTTAAGTAAAAACATTGACATAAATTTTGGAAGAGCTTGGAGAGTTGTTTTGTTTTTATATTTTGAATGTATGCACAGCACCTGCCTTACAATAGATCATGTGGCAAACACTTAATTGCCACTTGATAGAACTCTTCTCACATCTTTGTTTTGTCAAAGTCACATCTATATGACTTCTGTTGTCATTCACTTAGCTAGAACTCAGTCAAATGCAGCTATAACTAACTATAAGGGAAGATGGGAAATGAAACCTAACTGGGTGCCCAGGAAAAAGAGAACATATGTTTTTAGTGAATACCCAGAAGTTTTTGCCATAACTAATAGGAAGAAGACCCAGAATTTGAACCTGAGTCCTCTGTTTACAAGGTCTATGTTCTTTTTATTATACCATAATATATTTTATTATGTACTAAATGGAATCACAAATTAGCTTTGACTCAGAATAAATGACATCTATGGAATCTTACCAGTAAGTTACTGCTATAATGAGACTGACCCAGAGTTCATTATGGCACTCTTTATTATTTTCTCTCTTGCAGGGAACTGACAGTCTCCTTTACAATTGCTCACACTTCCAGCTCTATGCAATATTTCTATTTTATTTTCAGTGCTTCTACATCCAAAACTTAAGCTGTACTGTTCTATGCCAAGTTCACAAGAATAAGCTTCTCCTTTGGCCACCATTTTAGGTCGCCCTTGCTATCCTCTACCAGAGGGAAACACTGTTGCTTCCAAATGAATGCCTAAGGGAGGATTTTTTTTCTTGGCCTGCATTGTAACTGGAGGTTTCCAAGACCATAAAGAAATATGCCTCATTCACCAAGATGGGTGTATTGTTCTTATTCCAGTAGTTTCCTAGTGGATAGGTTTTGTTTCTCATGCTTCTATGTTATGTTTTGAATAAGCTGCTAGACCTTTCTGGGAAGTCCTAGTATATGACAGAAACCTAACTCTGAAAACATAAACTTAAATAAAGTTTGGAAAAATGATTTCATTTTAATTTTTCCAGAGTGTAAACCACGCAAACTCTGACACAGATCACCAATCATGATCTTTGCTAGATCTCTTTCTGTTTGGCAAAAGATACACCACCATCAGCTATGTTTATAAAGTAGTTGAATGAAAAAAAAAGAGGCTCAATCAGTATATTCTGAATTACTGATATTTATTAACCACTGTACTACTAAACTAGCTACTTATTGCTTTTAAAGTCTTGACTGCCTTTTTAGTCAATCTATTGATTATTTGTAGTAACTTTTGTCATTTTATTTTTATTTTTATTTTTTTATTTTTTATTTTTAAGTTGGAATCTCACTCTGTCACCCAGACTGGGGTGCAGTGGCCACTCCCAGCCACCGCAGCCTCGACCTGCTGGGCTCCGGCGATCCTTCCGCCTCAGCCTTCCAAGTAGCTGGAACTACAGGCATGCGCTACCACACCCGGCTAATTTTTGATTTATTGTAGAGATGAGGTCTCGCCAAGTTGCCCAGGGGGGTCTCGAACCCACGGGCTCAGGCAATCCACTCACCTCAGCTTCCCAAAGGCGTGGGAACTTTTGTCATTTTAACTTCTTGGCATTGTAACGAGCATCTTGAATCTTCTATAGATTTTTTTAATTGAGTGACTAAAAAATGCGGTATGTGAAATGCCCATAAGATGTAAAAGTTTTCTATTTGTTTTCATTTCTCCATTATCATCATAAATAATTCAGTAAATTGAAACAATGAACAAATATTAATGTAACATTACTTCAAAAGGTATGAAATTTGGAAAATGTAGGACTAAAGTTATAAGCACATGCATTTCTTTGCAAATTTCTTTCAACATCATACAGTGTATAAGAGCAGTTTAGGATAATAAAACTCTTCAGTTTTCAGGTACCGCTACAAATCAGCATATGAAGTCATGAATTCTATGCTCCAAAAAAGAGCTAAATGGATATCAAATGAACTTTATAATGATGCCTCTTGTTAAATATAATTTAGGGTCAATATTTTATATATTTAGACATACACTTAGGTACTCATGTTATGCAGCATTTTGCATATTTTCACCTTAAGCTTTAACATCTATTAATATTAATACTCACTACTGTATTAATGTTAGTGGCTATTATCCTAGTTCTTGCCTGATCAATTAATAATAACCATTTACCCTCTGAGTGTCTTCTATGACCCAAGAGACATTTTCCTGCTGCCAAGTGACCATCAATCTGTAAGTATTTTTTAATATTTAAGTGCCATTTAGCTTTATTAATTTATGAGGTTGACTTTGGTGTTAGGTATAAAAAGCATTGTTGATTTTAGAACTTCTTCCTTCATTAGTATGAATATATTAGAGAAGAACAAGTGATACTTGATCGTATAACACAAATTAAATCTGTTTAATGAAGACAAATATATCTACTGATTTAAAACATTTTCTTTTTTTTATGTTAAGTTACTAATTTAATGTGCTTTTTTTTTTTATTGTGAAGTTGTGGGGTATAGTTAAGAGTTAGATATACAATTGCGTTTCATTCAGGCACCCTGTTGATATGGGGTATTTCCCCATTCCCAGACAGATATTTGCTACTGTTAATCCCATCTCCCTCCCCCCACCATAGTTTCCCAGTACGGTCAGTCATTTTCGTATAGTATTGCATTGGATGTTTAAGGTCCATTATATGAGTGAGAACATGTGATACTCGGATCTTTGTTTCTGTGAGAGGTCACTCAGTATTATAGACTCTAGTTCCATCCAGGTTGCTGCGAAATTCATGATTTTGTTCTTTTTTATGGCTGCGTAGTATTCCATCGTGTATATGTACCACATTTTTTTAATCCAGTCCTCTTTTGACGGGCAGCATGACTGTTTCCAGGTTCTTGCTATTGAGAACAATGCTGCGATAAACATGCGTGTGCAGGTATCTTTTTTATAGAGTGATTTGTGTTCTTCAGGATATATTCCCAGTAGGGGGATTGCGGGGTCATATGGGAGGTTGGTATTTAGATCTTTTAAGAAACACCACACTGCTTTCCACAGAGGTTGCACTAGTTTACACTCCCACCAACAGTGTAGGAGTGTTCCCTTTTCACCACACCCTCTCCAGCAGCTGTTATTTTTTGAGTTGTTGATGATTGCCATTCTGACTGGGGTTGGGTGGTATCTCAGTGTGGTTTTGATTTGCATCTCCCTAATGATTAGTGAGGTTGAACATTTCTTCATGTGTTTGTTGGCTGCTCGGATGTCTTCCTTTGTGAAGTGTCTGTTCATATCTTTTGCCCATTTTATAATGGGGTTGTTTGTTTTTTTCTTTTTAGCACGTATGAGTTCCTTGTAGATCCAGGATGTTAAGCCATTGTCGGAGCTGGAGTTGGCAAATACTTTTTCCCAGTCTGTAGGCTGTCTCCCTGCTCTCTTGATGGTTTCTTTGGCTTTGCAGAAGTTTGTCAGTTTAATGAGGTCCCACTTATCTATTTTCTCTCTTATGAGCTGTGGGTTTTGGGTTTTGTTCAGGAATTGGATGCCAGTTCCGATTTCCATGAGGGTTTTTCCTTCATTTTCTAAGGTTCTTATGGTTTGAGGTTTTACATTTAGGTCTCTGATCCATTTGGAATTAACCTTTGTGCATGAGGATAGATAGGAGTCCTGTTTCAATCTTCTGCATGTGGTCAGCCAGTTTTCCCAGCACCATTTACTGAAAAGGTTCTCCTCTCCCCAGTAGTAGGTGATGGAGGCTTTGTCAAAGATGAGTTGGTTGAGAAATTGAGGTTTTGCTTCTGGGATCTCAATTCTATTCCATTGATCTATATGCCTGTTCCTATACCAATACCAAGCTGTTTTGATGATTGTAGCCGTATAGTAAAGTTTGAATCTGGTATTGTGATACCACCTGCTTTGTTTTTTTTTGCTGAGGATTGTTCTGGCTATTCTTGGACGTTTGTGTTTCCCTGTGAATTCCTGTGTTTTTTTTTCTAGGTCTGAGAAGAATGTTGCTGGTAATTTGATGGGTATTGCATTGAATTTTTAGATTGCCTTAGGCAAGATGGACATCTTCACAATGTTGATTCTTCTGATTCATGAGCATGGGATATTTTTCCATTTGTTGTGTCGCTTTGATTTCTTTGAGCAGTGTTTTGTAGTTTTCCTTGTAAAGGTCTTTCACGTCTCTGGTTAGGAAGATGCCAAGGTATTTCATTTTTTTTGTGGCTGTTGTGAATGGAATTGTGTTTTTTATTTGGGTTTCTGTTTGTTTATTATTGGTGTAGAGAAATGCGGTTGTCTTTTGTACATTTATTTTGTATCCTGAGACTTTGCCAAAGTAAGGAGGTTTTTGACAGATTCTCTCGGGTTTTCAAGGTATACAATCATGTCATCTGCAAAGAGAGATAACTTGACTCCCTCTTTTCCTATTTGGATACCCCTAATTGCCTTCTCTTCTCTGATTGCTCGAGCCAGGACTTCCAATACTATGTTGAGCAGGAGGGGTGAGAGTGGGCTTCCTTGTCTTGTTCCAGTTTTCTGGGGAAATGGTTCTAATTTTTGTCCATTTAGGATTATGCTCGCTGTGGGTTTCTCGTATATGGCTTTTACTATTTTGAAGTATGTTCCCCGTATGCCTAGATGCTCAAGGGTTTTTATCAAGAAGGGTGCTGGATTTTATCAAAAGCTTTTTCTGCATCTAATGATATAATCATGTGGTTTTTGTTTTGACATCTGTCGATGAATTTAATAACATTTATGGTTTTACGAATGTTGAACCAGGCTTGCATCCCAGGAATGAAGCCTACTTGATCATGATGCATGATTTTTGAGATGTATTGCTGAATCCGGTTTGCTAGGACCTTGTTGAGAATTTTAGCATCTATGTTCATCAAAGATATTGGCCTGTAGTTCTCTTTCTTTGCTGGATTTTTACCTGGCTTGGATATCAATGTGATGTTGGCTTCGTAAAATGATTTGGGGAGTTTTCCATGTTTTTCAATCGCCTGGAATACCTTCAGTAGGATTGGTATCAGCTCCTCCTTAAATGTCTTGTAGAATTCTGCTGGAAAGCCATCTGGTCCAAGGCTTTTTTTTTGTAGGAAGTTTTCTTATTACGTAGTCAATTTCCTTGATTGTTATTGGTTTATTTAGGGTCTCAATTTCTTCTTGTTCCAACTTAGATAGGTTGTGTGAGGTCAGAAAGTCCTCCATTTCCTTAAGGTTTTCAAGTTTGTTTCCATACAAGTGTACGTAGTAGTCTCTAATGATCTTTTGTATTTCTTTAGGGTAAGATGTGACTTCATCTTTTGTGTTTCTGATTGTGCTTATATGTTTTTTTTCTCCTTTTTTCTTGGTCAGTCTAGCTAGGGGACCATTGATCTTGTTTATTCTTTTGAAGAACCAGCTTTTTGTTTCATTGGCTTTTTTCTATTATCTTTTTGTCTTCTATGTCCTGGATTTGGGCTTTTATTTTGGTGATCTGTATTCTTCTGCTGAAATTAGGGTTTTTGGGGTCTTGCTTTTCCAGCTTCTTTAGGTGGCTTGTTAGGTTGTCAATTTCTGTTCCTTCCATTTTCCTCATGTGGGTTTGTAGGGATATAAATCCCCCTCTTATTACAGCTTTTAAGGCATCTCAGAGATTTTGGTAAGATGTTTCTTCATTTTCATTTGTTTCCAGGTATTTTTGGTCTCTGTTTTGATGTCATCATTGACCCAGGAGTTATTTAGCATCATGCTGTTTAGTGTACATGTCTGTGTGGGTTTTGGGGGGACTTTGTTGGTGTCAATGTTTATTTTTATTCCACTGTGGTCCGAGAAGGTGCATGGTAGAATTTCAGTCCTTTTAAATTTGCTTATGCTTGATTTGTGTCCAATTATGTGGTCGATCTTAGAATATGTTCCATGTGGTGATGAGTAGAATGTGTATTCTGTGGTCTATGGATGGAGTGTTCTGTAGGTATCAATTAAGTTC
>NW_007078526.1:0-727 GCF_000164805.1 Carlito syrichta | reverse complement strand
ATTGGTTTATTAGGGTCTCAATTTCTCTGTTCCAACTTAGGTAGGTTGTGTGATGTCAGAAAGTCCTCCATTTCGTTAAGGTTTTCAAGTTTGTTTCCATACAAGTGTACGTAGTAGTCTCTAATGATCTTTTGTATTTCTTCAGGGTCAGATGTGACTTCATCTTTTGTGTTTTTGATTGTGCTTATTTGGTTTTTTTCTCGTTTTTTCTTGGTCAATCTAGCTAGGGGGCCATCGATCTCGTTTATTCTTTCGAAGAACCAACTTTTTGTTTCATTGATTTTTTCTATTATCTTTTTGTCTTCTATGTCCTTGATTTGGGCTTTTATTTTGGTGATCTGGATTCTTCTGCTGAAATTAGGGTTTTTGTGGTCTTGCTTTTCCAGCTTCTTTAGGTGACTTGTTAGGTTGTCAATTTCTGTTCCTTCCATTTTCTTCATGTGTGTTTGTAGGGATATAAATTCCCCTCTTATTACAGCTTTTAAGGCATCCCAGAGATTTTGGTAAGATGTTTCTTCATTTTCATTTGTTTCCAGGTATCTTTTGATCTCTGTTTTGATGTCATCATTGACCCAGGAGTTATTTAGCATCTTGCTGTTTAATGTCCATGTCTTTGTGGGTTTTGGGGGGACTTTGTTGGTGTCAATGTTTATTTTTATTCCACTGTGGTCCGAGAAGGTGCATGGTAGAATTTCAGTCCTTTTAAATTTGCTTATACTTGATTTGG
>NW_007078525.1:0-834 GCF_000164805.1 Carlito syrichta | reverse complement strand
GTTTTTTTTTCCTTTCTTAAGTTGCGTATACTTTTTCGGCACCCTCCATATATATACACACACACTTGTTTATGTATGGATTTACTATGATGAATTGATGTGTGTGGTTATGGAGGATGAGAAGGCCCCCCACTACTGTCTGTAACCTGAATATCCAAGAAAGTTAGTGGTGTGATCAGGTCTAAGACCAAAAGTCTGAGCACCAGGAGACTCCAGGGTGTGACTCCCAGTCCAAGGGCAGAAGAAGACCTACGTACCAGGCATAGGGCATGCAAGAAGGGAGGGAGCAAAGGGGAGAGGTTTTTTCTCTGTGTTTTGTTCTATCTAGGCCCTCAGGGGATTGGGTGACACCCACCCATGTTGGGAAGAGCAATCTGGTCCACTGAGTCCAATAAGTCAGATAGTGATCACATGTGAAAACCCCTTCCACTCTCACAGACACATTCAGAAATGACATTTAATCTGGACTTCCTATAGCACAGTCAAGTTGACACATACAATGAGCCATTGCACTGCCTAACACGTGTGACCTGTGAAAGTTTCCAAATGCATGATGAATGTGTGTTCAAGTTTTCTGGAATGATGGGTCCTTTTTTTTTACTTCTCTCGTCCTAAATCAGTCTGTTTTGTTCTGGACATGTTTTCTCCTATAGCCCAGGGAGAAAACTTTCATTTCCCCTTTACATGACTGCCTACAATCATTTACTATGATCCACCAATTCTATCTCAAAGGTCTTTGAGATCCAGTCTGATATCTCCATCCAAGTCCTTAAGGTTACCAATCTGAATGATTACCAGCATCTCTGCGTAATCATCATTTCCTCATACTTTTAT
>NW_007078524.1:0-1068 GCF_000164805.1 Carlito syrichta | reverse complement strand
GGGATTCAGGATTTCACAGGAGGACGTGGGCTGGGAAGTGGATCATTTGAGATGAGAAGAAAGGCTGCTTGAAGGGTGGGCTCTTCCGAGAGGTGAGCAGGTGTGAGGGCCAGCAGGAGGCAGGAAGGCAGGGGAGCACTGGGTTTCCATGTGGCTGGTGGGGAGGGTTGATTGGAATGAGATGAGCAGCTTTATCACCAGGAAGACAGGTGATGGTGGATGAGGGCCTGTGTGTGTGTTCTGTGTGTGAGCAACAAGCAGTGAGGAAACAGGAAGAGAGAGAAGATCACAGTTGCTTTTGGAAAGATAAGTGATACAGCAGTGTGCAGTATGCAGAATGGGGAGGTGGAGGGGCAGTGTGGGGAGGGTGTGTGTGTGGGAGGAGGGGGTTATGAATTAAGTGGCAATGGAGAAACAAGAGGAAGGGAGGTTGGGTTAGAGCGTTTGTAGTGGAGCCGGTGAGGTTCAGTCTGGTCGTGAGTGGTGGGGGTGAGGATCGGGTGTTGGGAGCCAGCCATGGAGGCCTTCCTGCTGACAAAGTCCAGGGGGTTGAAGACCCCGGGCCACCAAGTGAACCTGGGCAGCTGAGATTCTTGCCTTTACATTCCTTTCTTAAGGAGGCTTGTAATTCTGGTTAGGGATTGTGACTAAGGTGACTTGAGCCAGAGGCCTTTTGTTTTACAAACATTGAAGCTCATTCTCCCTGGCAGGAAATAATTAACGCAGATTGTAAACACCAGGTGTGAAGTTAGGGAAAGCTAGTCAGGCCAACTTGCAGCTAAGTAACCTTGAAAATGTTACTTTATCCCAGTTAGTTGCAAATTGCTGTGTGAAGGTCACAGGTGTGACTTGTTAATCTAAGTGATAATGGTAGTGCTTAGAACTTGGTAGTGATTTATAATGTAATAGTTATAGGAATAAGTAAGTTATGTATGGAGATTAAGAAATGGTAATCATTAAAAAATGTTAGAAATTTATAAAATTTATAGTTTAGGATGATAATGTTTTAAGATAAAAACAGGATGAACAAAGACACATTGCCTGTCCGGTCCATTCAATTGTAACTGG
>NW_007078523.1:0-802 GCF_000164805.1 Carlito syrichta | reverse complement strand
TAGAAGTCCACAGGAGGCATAGCTCAGGTGGCATTTGGAGGTCCCATTTCTCGTGCTGAGGTGAGTCTCAGAAATTCCATCTCTGAGAAGAAGGCAAGAGAACCCAGCACAATAGAGGTGCTAGAAAATGCTCTACTGGTACTTCACTGTCTTCATCTGCTTAAGTCTCTGTTTGGTGAAAGGAGGGGCCCTGTGTACTTGGGGTAGAAAACCTGCAGAATGAATTACAAGCCTTGAGCATGCCCAGCCCATCTACAAGAACTCACAGGCAGTGAGCGATGCCGTGCTGAGGCCTGCAGGTGTGGAGAGTCTGTGCCTTTTCATTTTGCTGAGATGTTTCATCTTAATCTACCGAAGGTGTTAAAAGAATGTATACACATTTTCTTTCTTTAAAAAAAACAGGATTTATTGAGAGGACAGAAAATCTCCCAAGCCGGAGGGGACACAAGGTTATTGCCCTGTATACACATTTTCAGAGATGTTTTCTATGTATTACTTTTCAAAGTACTTTTCAGAAGTGTCTGGACACTATGGTAACCATGCTGAGCATCTCTAGTAATTGCAGAAGTCAATTGTGACTTGTATTCATCTTTTGTTATCAGTATATATTTTTCCTTTCTTAAAATGGGTATACATTTTTTGCACCCTCTGTATTTGCTGAATTTGGACTTCTTCATGTCACCCACATTTCCAAAAGAATCCCTGTGTTCACTACATATCTAATTTGAATAGATCCAACTGTTGTCTCTCCTATGAAAGTCTTTTTTTTAGGTGATACCAATACATTTACAGAGACACCCCG
>NW_007078522.1:0-832 GCF_000164805.1 Carlito syrichta | reverse complement strand
GATGCTACCGTTTGACTAGGGATGAAAGGTCTGAATTTTCGGATGCCCACATTCTCACTAGTACTGGAGTGTCGCTCAGATGCAGCATCTCGAAACTTCACTGTGCATCTGTGGGTCTTGTGTCCGTCTGTCTCACTGTCGTGTACTCAATAGAGGTTAAAGAGGCAAGAAAGCTGACGTTTTTTCAGTATCCACCGTGTCCCAAACGTGTACTGGATTTCACTAAAGTTCACACATCCAATTAGAAGCCTATGGAACAGGCCTGTCATTTCCACAGATGAGAAAAGCTGAGACTCCAAAGACGAAGTCACTTGCCCAAAATCACACTGATGTTTACCGGTAGACCACAGGAGCACCTTGGTTGTTACTTGACTCCGTTCTGGCCTCTCTCTCCTCCTGACACATACACCTTTGCAGGTGAGATTTGGACTTTGAGCATACCCGCTCTCCCCACCACTGGACCTGGCCCCCCATGGGTGGCTGCGTCCCCTTTATTCCCCTGCCCTCTCTCTCCCTGCTAGTTGTGTCGACATTAGTTCTTCTCTTTGTGCTGGAGTGCCCAATGCTTAGGGCCCACTCAAGAGTGAGATACCCCTTCACTCTGGCCATGATGGCAATCGCTAAAATGTCAAACAAATAACAAGTGGCGTCAGGATACTCTTTTTAGCATGCACCTATTTTTAAAAATAAACTTTTAAAAATTTTGAAATAATTCTATGCACTCAGGAAGTTAGAAAAAAAAGTTAGATGCACTTCAACATCCTGATAAACCTATCTTAAACTGAAATTAACTTATACTTTATTTTAAAAAATCAGTGCATGCCTATAGACC
>NW_007078521.1:0-1649 GCF_000164805.1 Carlito syrichta | reverse complement strand
CTGCATGGTTTTTATTTTCTTCTCTTTATTTCCCCTGAGGATCAAGAACAGAGTGCTTCAACCCAAAGGAAGAGGAAGCTACAACTTCGATTCACCTCCTTCTCAAGTGTTGGGGTTACTACCTGGCTGTTGAATGCTAGTGTAGATGTGTTTCTCTATTTCTTTATACTCTATTTTTTGGAAGTCCAGGGGGGTGAAAACAAGTCATTTATACTAGAAAATGGGAGAAGAATATGATCCATCTTCTCTTCTTCCTTATAATCTTGGAACTTATTTCCTTGTTTTATGAATTTGGATGAAGAAATATGTCTATCGTTTTTCAAGACTCTGATTACTTTTTCTAACTGACTTTAGCATTTAATTACAAATGTAGGCAACAAAGCACAGTAATATTAGAAGTAACGGGGACTTTTGTTACCAACAGAATTTGCAGACTTTTTATATTACATTATAATTGTCACTGATACCTCACAATATTCTCTATGCTTGTAGCCACTGATAATTCAGTAGTTACTAGAACTGCTGCTAGCACTTCTAATATAATGCATTAATTAAGATGCACATATATTCTTACATCAAAAATGTGCTTTTTTCAATTATAGTTTTTGTATACTACAGCAACTGCCTTTAAATATAACTGCTTTCTCTTTCAAGCCTATATGTTTTATTTTATGCACTTAAAAAGACAATTCTAAGAAAAGGTTTATAGGCTTCATTGGAGTGCACTTAAAATTTAGAAACTCCTATTCTAATAAGATTACACCCAAGTGACCAATCCTTCTCTTTCTCTGTCTTTTCTTTCCCTTAAGAGATCTTGGCTCAGAGATTTTTGCTTCAGTTTAATAAGAACTGGAAAATATTAGTTGCATTGGATGATTCTTTTTTCTTGCTCTTCTGTCTCTTTCAGATTTTATTTATGGGATAGATCAGATCTACTTGAATCACAAAGGTCTCAAAACTCAGATTTGGAACCTAGGAATAAATGAGTAGTCTTAGGGTTGACTTAAGCTTGAGGCTATCTACATCCGCAACCTAAATATGTCTCAGTTTTATTCACTAACTTTCCTATTTAATTCTGTCTTAATTTGTGTTTAGAGATTAGGGACCAAATTCTCTGTTGCACAAAGAGCTCTAACTTGTCCTCTTTTAAGCATATATCTCCCTTAGGAATCTTGGAGTAAGTGGTTTGCTGCTTGAAGTGTAAGTGTAAAGCAATGATATTTTATTTGTAAAACAAGGGAAGGGAAGCAGTAACCTGTGTTCCTCCTTTAGAGTGTCTCTTTGACAATAATTTGTGTACATTTTGCTTATATAGTGCAAGGTTAGCAGCCTTCTGGTGATTGGAACTGTAATCGCATACTTCTAAAATTAACTCAAGTTTCTCACACAAGGCATACCAGAGACAAGATGCATCAATATGTCTCTCAATGAGACAAAGGAAATTTTAATTGTTCTTTTGTTTTTACTTTACTGTATAAACTTGTGGAGATTCTGTCTAGTCTTTGTAGTACACTTCACTGACTGCCTTACATTCTAGATAAGCTTATTCAATAATAAGACTTCTTTCTTTTCTAGGTTTTGTGGAATGAACTCCTGTTATTAGGATCTTTGTTTCCCCAACAGAAGTAAAGATTTGGCTACCCTTAGGT
>NW_007078520.1:0-835 GCF_000164805.1 Carlito syrichta | reverse complement strand
TAGTCACTAGTACTGGAGTGTAGCTCAGATGCAGCATCTTAAAACTTCACTGTGGGTCTGTGGATCTTGTGTCCATCTGTCTCACTGTCGTGTACTCAATCGAGGTCAAAGAGGCAAGAAAACTAATGTTTTTTCAGTATCCACCGTGTCCCAAACGTGTACTGGATTTCACTAAAGTTCACACATCCAATTAGAAGCCTATGGAAAAGGCCTGTCATTTCCACAGATGAGAAAAGCTGAGATTTGCCCAAAATCACACTGATGTTTACCGGCAGGCCACAGGAGCACCTTGGTTGTTACTTGACTCCGTTCTGGCCTCTCTCTCCTCCCGACACATACACCTTTGCAGGTGAGATTTGGACTTTGAGCATACCCGCTCTACCCATCACTGGACCTGGACTCCCATGAGTGGCTGCGTGCCCCTTATTCCCCTGCCCTCTCTCTCCCTGTTAGTTGTGTCGACATTAGTTCTTCTTTTTATGCTGGAGTGCCCAATGCTTAGGGCCCACTCAAGAGTGAGATACCCCTTCAAACTGGCCATGATGGCTATCGCTAACATGTCAAACAAATAACAAGTGGCGTCAGGATACTCTTTTTAGTATGCACCTATTTTTAAAAATAAACTTTTTAAAATTTTTAAATAATTCTATGCACTCAGGAAGTTAGAAAAAAGTTAGATGCTCTTCAACATCCTGATAAATCCATCTTAAACTGAAAATGCTGTAAATTTAAACTGTATTTGCTACACCTGCTGCTGAACCTCAGAACTGAGCAACCTTACCTGCAATGTGCTCACTAAATGACAGTTGGGCAAAATCATCTAACACAAGACCTG
>NW_007078519.1:0-780 GCF_000164805.1 Carlito syrichta | reverse complement strand
CTTGGAAGGCTGAGGCGGAAGGATCGCCAGAGCCCAGCAGGTCGAGGCTGCGGTGGCCGGGAGCGGCCACTGCACTCCAGTCTGGGCGACAGAGTGAGACTCCAACTCAAAAAAAAAAAAAAAAAAATGGTTTCAGGTTACAACAAGCAGTTGTAGCAGTCAGGCTTGCAGAGAATTACATGCTTGGAGCAACACCTTGTACCCTGAGTGATTCCCCCACCCATCCCCCTTCTTGACTCTGATTTAGTTAGCTATGACAAGAATGACCCACTTCATACGATCAACTTTCAGTCTCTAAAACAGAATGATCTTGGATACCTGTCAGGTTTTTAGTTTTTTGTGACATCTAAATTTAACATCGAATTGGCTTTCTGGAACAAAATGTGAAACAAAGTATACAGTGCATTTGATAGACATCTGTTTCAAGTATGAAAGGATGAAACTACCTAGAGAAAGAAAACGAAAGACTGAAACTGACCACTACTAATTTCCCAGAAGCTCCTGGGTCAAGACCATTTAATCCATAAACATTTATTTAGGTTGTGCACGGTGACTCATGCCTGTAATCCCAGCACTTTGGGAGGCCGAGGCGGGATAAGTGCTTGAGCCCAGGCGTTCAGAAGCAACCTGGGCAACACAGGGACTTCATCGCTAAAAAAATCATAATAAAGTAAAAAGGTAAATCCCGGGCGTCGTCCTAGCACTGAGAATACAATAAGGAAGGGGGATGAAATTACAGAAGCAAGAGCAGAGACTACTTGGGAGGTCCGCGCTGCGAGA
>NW_007078518.1:0-866 GCF_000164805.1 Carlito syrichta | reverse complement strand
TTTTTGAGACTAAATTAGAAAAGAGAGAGAGAATTTCCCAAGAACTGTTCTTTAGGCCAATTCTGCCACTTTGCACAAATGTGGTATTCTATATTTTGTTTGTGTGTTTGTTTCATTTTGCTTTTTTTCAGCTTAAGATGCAGAATGTGCCATGAGACCATTACCATTCTTGTAGAATCTGGTAAAAACTTGGGGGTAAAACAGACCGTGTGGGTGTTAAAATTTTCCAGGTGATCTTTTCAGTCATGTGGTTTTACACATTCAAATGTGAACTCTATTTTTGAATCTGAACATGACAGAATGGAGGCCCTGTGCGGTGTGAACAGCACAAGGGGAAAGATGCCTGGGTGGGAGGCCAGGACTCATGTTTCACAGCGGGAACTCCGATCATCAGTGGAATATACTGGATGATTCATCCTTCATTTACTATCTTAAAACTGTTCATCTTTTCCCCAAGGCCATTAACTGTGAAAAAAATGTGGCCTCTGATTTATACTTTATGTTGCTGAGAATTTAGACTTTGGTGGTTTTCCAAAAAAACATTGGGAAATAGTTTTGGCAAACATCTTGTCAAAATGAGAATTTCTAAGTGAGATTTGAGGGTCACCACTTCTAAAAGTTCGGTTTTTATTATTATTTGGAGGGATGTTTACTCTCTGTTGGAAGGAGAGGCTGATGGAGAAGAGACAAGATGGAAATCTGAGAGCAAGAGAGTGCCGGGAGGGTGACAGGGTGGGGGGCTGCATGGGTGGGAGCCACTCTCACCCTTGACACCTGTCTTGGGAGGAGAGGATGTGGCATGGCAACTGATGCCAGGTGCAGGATGTCAATTGGGCATCTCTTCCCCTTCAATTATCCAGTGGTGA
>NW_007078517.1:0-699 GCF_000164805.1 Carlito syrichta | reverse complement strand
TTCAACATTCGTAAAGCCATAAATGTAATTAAATACATCAACAGATGTCAAAACAAAAACCACATGATCATATCATTAGATGTAGAAAAAGCTTTTGATAAAATCCAGCACCCCTTCTTGATAAAAACCCTTGAACATCTAGGCATATGGGGAACATACCTCAAAATAGTAAAAGCCATCTACGAGAAACCCACAGCCAGCATACTCCTAAATGGACAAAAATTGGAACCAGTTCCCCTGAAAACTGGAACTAGAGAAGGATGCCCACTCTCACCCCTCCTGTTCAACATAGTATTGGAAGTCCTGGCTAGAGCAATCAGAGAAGAGGAGGCAATCAGAGGTATTCAAATAGGAAAAGAGGAAGTCAAGTTATCTCTCTTTGCAGATGATATGATTGTGTACCTTGAAAACCCAAGAGAATCTGTCAAAGGCCTCCTTACATTGATAAAGGCTTTTGGCAAGGTCTCAGGATACAAAATAAATGTACAAAAGACAATCGCTTTTCTCTACACCAATAATAAACAAACAGAAACCCAAATAAAAAACACAATTCCATTCACAATAGCCACCAAAAAAATGAAATACCTTGGCATCTTCCTAACCAGAGACGTGAAAGACCTTTACAATGAAAATTGCAAAACACTGCTCAAGGAAATCAAAGCTGACATGAACAAGTGGAAAAATATCCCATGCTCATGG
>NW_007078516.1:0-803 GCF_000164805.1 Carlito syrichta | reverse complement strand
AAATAATGCAACTCTTCAAACCCAGAAACGCTTTATGTTTTCAAAGAGTTCCGCGAAGTCCCATGTCCAGTCGTTTATATCAGTTTTCAGAAGTCCACTTACCAGACACCCTTGGGTGTGTCTTCAGTTCTACCCTTGACTAGTCACGATGCATGACATTTTCCACCAAACCGTATCTGCTGTTCACCCTGCCTACTTAATAAATACCTGCCCTGTCCCAGAATGTAATACGATAGCTGTAACTGTAGAGAAGGTTTGCCTGGGCTCCCTGCTTCAGAATTACTTCTTAGACTCCCAAAGGAATGCCACCATCTTATTTACATTCCATTTCGGTCCTTGAAACAACACCACAAAGGGGCATCAATCTGCTTGTCATTCCTACTTGGTCCTGAGAGCAACACCACAAAAGGGCATCAACATGCTAATCATTCCTACTCGGTTCTATTCCAACAGAAGCTGCAGTGACACTGGGTCCTGTCCGGTGCCGAAGGCATCATTTACATGCTTCTGTATCATAGTTTTTCTTTGGAGTAGGAGTCTCACTCTGTCATCCAGACTGCATTGTAGTGGCACGCTCCAGGTCACCGCAGCCTCGACCTGCTGGGCTCTGGCGATTCTTCCACCTCAGTCTTCCAAGTAGCTGGAATTACAGGTGTGAGCCACCACGGCCAGCTAATTTTTGATTTATTGTAGAGTTGAAGTTTTACCAAGTGTCGGGGTGGGTCTCGAACCCGTGGGCTCAGGCGATCCACTCGCCTCGGCCTCCCAAAATGCTGGGATCACGGTCTCAGTCACCGAGCCCG
>NW_007078515.1:1954-3524 GCF_000164805.1 Carlito syrichta | reverse complement strand
TTACCTGTCTGTCTTTACCAAGTCCCTTAAAGGATCATAGCCCATCTACAGCATTTGTGCTGAAGCTTTATCATTAGGGCTATATAAATGCATGCTTATTTGAGCAAGAATATCTCTTCCCCATAATGTAAAGGGGATAGATGGAATAACATATGGGCAAAAAGTTTTTGAAGTCTTATCTGTCCAATTTAAAATTTTTAGAATTATTGGCTACTACTGAGGGTACTCGACCAATGCCTATGAGTCCTGAAGGAGCCATACGAGTTGGCCACGAGGCAGGCCAATTTTTTCGGCAATACAAGAAACATCGGCTCTGGTGTCCAATAAGCCTTTAATCTTAATTCCTTATATATATACGTCTTCTAGAGGTCTAGGGTTAGTAACCTTCAGAACCCAAAAAACAACATCGCTAGAGTCAAATCCAGAGTTACCTCTATGCAGGTTAGTTAATTTTACCTGCTTTGTGATAAGGCAGGAGCAGCAACTGGGCTATTCTCTGACCTTTGTTAAACTGCATAGTTTTGCTAGGGGGAGCAACAAGCACCTGGATTTCTCTTGTGTAATCCGAATCCACCACTCCAGAAATAATGGAAATTCCTTGTAAAGACAAGGAACTTCTGCTTAATATTACACCCACTATTCCTTCTGGGAGAGGGCCCTTCTCCCACAGGAATTGGGGTTACCGGAACGTCCGGAGTTAATATTGTTGTGGTGGAGGAACACAAGTTCAGTCCGGTACTCTCAGGGGTGGCTCGTAGTTGATTTAAAGGATTACCATTTTTTATGAAATTTAGATAAGCATTCTCTAGCTTAATGAAAGCCTTTTTGGCAATTGGAACTCAAAGTTTTAAGTCGAGTAGACCCAGTAAATGGTGACAGAGTGCCATGTAAGTTAGCCATACTTTGCTTAATAAAACAATCTCTGCTAATGTGTCTGACTTGACCACAGTTAAAGCAAGACTGCAATGAGATATTCTTTTTTATTACTTATATACTTTTACTTATATAAACTATTTATATATTACTTATATTATTACTTATATATTATTTATATTGCTTATATATATTGCTTATATCGCTATATATATACTGCTTATATTGCTATATATATACTGCTTATATTATTTATTTTACTTATATTACTTACATTATTTTTTACTTATATGTTATTTATATTGCTTATATATATTGCTTATATACATTACTTATATTACTTATATCACTTATACTTTACTTATATACATTTGTTTATTATTACTTGAGCTTTCTACATTTCTATAAGGAAAAGAAAAGTGTGACTAAGTTCAGGCTTTATTTCAGTATTCTTAACTTTTAAGGAAAACTTTAGAGAGAGGTGCAGCAAGGGTGGCAAGAAGGAAGGGTTTTTAATCATCATCATTATCATCAGCATTGTCTGATATAATCAATTATATTGCCGGTCTTTTTTATCAGTCTTATTAAAGCCTAACAAGTGTTTTTAGCATTTTTAACAGCCAATTGTTTTACTAAAATTTTTGCTGCCTCTTTGCTAGTAATTACTCGTTTGATGGTGGCGGTTATTTTAGAAATG
>NW_007078515.1:0-748 GCF_000164805.1 Carlito syrichta | reverse complement strand
TAAAAATCAATAGTAGCTGTCACACTCTGAACAAGGAAATGCAGGGCTTTCCAAGATGGCGGCCATGGGCTGAAGCAGACAGAGTTTCGGTAATTAACGAAACAAAAGAAAACGTTCTACCTGGCTAGGGGCAGGGGACAGAACTATCATGGTAATTTAGTTTCTAATCTTAGCCCTAGGGGAAACAGCTTTCGGGAACAAGGACTACCCAGTCTACCAGGAAATAGAAGTAAAAAAATATCTAGAAAGAAGCTAAACTTAGAAAGACAGAAAACAATTCCGCCATGCACCTTCCATCAAGTGTACTGAGATTCACTTATAAGTTTTACTGCCATGTATGCACACTGGTCACCAATCACACGCCAATATCATAGGTATAACTGATATCCTATGTCAGAGGCGATCTTCCAGATGGGCCTTTACAGGCCTCAGCCATGTAGCTATAGATGTTGGCTCCCAACAGAAATGTTTGCCTGATTTTTCTGAGTGTTTGAATTTCTTGTAGATTATCGATGTTATACCTCTTTACAGATATATAGGTGGAGAATCGTTTTTCCCATTCTGTTGTTTGTATCCATGCTCTTTTGATGTTTTCTTTTGTTTTGGAGAAGTATATTAATTCGTTGAGATACCACTTGTCGAACTTTCTTCTTAAGGCATGGGTATTTAGGGCTCTGAAGAGGAATTAGTTTCTGATTCCAGTTTCCCTAATGGTATATCCTGCGATTTCTAAAATTATTATAATTTG
>NW_007078514.1:0-622 GCF_000164805.1 Carlito syrichta | reverse complement strand
AATGCTACACAACCATATCTCCAAAGTTTATCTCACACTAACTAGAGAATAAAACCTTTCACCTAGGCAGATACAGCCATTTTTTCCAAATACAAACAGTCCATTGCCTAGGCCTCCTCCCTTTACCCCAAGGGGAGTAGCTAAAAATAAACTGCCCTGGTTTTCCTGGGGCCTGAACCCACTAGTGATTTAAGAGGAAAATTCAAGTCTCTTATCTCTCAAATGTGTCTGCTTATAATGGTTCACCCACACTTAAAGGTCTTTAGTAGTGACAGATAATTTAAAATTTTAATGCTGGCCATGATTGACAACAATAACAAAAACACCATCTTAAAAAAATACAAAAGTTGGGCTTATCCTGTAAAATATTAATGCTTAGGCTGAGAGCTGTGTACTGCCAGGAGCGAAAGAGCTGTTTCTTGGGCCCAGTCCTGGTTACATAATCTCCCAAGTTTGACTTTGATCAGAAGGGAACAAACACAAACTGTTTGAAGACATTTAGAGGCAGTGATTTATGTGCAATCAACATTCTACTTATCATCAGTTGTAAAACACAGCAAGTCAAATTATCCCATCAAATTATTATTATTATTATTATTTTTGAGTTGGAGTCTCACTCTGC
>NW_007078513.1:0-651 GCF_000164805.1 Carlito syrichta | reverse complement strand
TTCATTTTCTAAGATTCTTATGGTTTGAGGTTTTATATTTAGGTCTCTGATCCATTTGAAGTTAATTTTTTATGTATGGGGATAGATAGGGGTCTTGTTTCAATCATCTTCTGCATGTGGTCAGCCAGTTTTCCCAGCACCATTTACTGAATAGGTTCTCCTCTACCCAGTAATAGGTGGTGGAGGCTTTGTCCAAGATGAGTTGGTTGAGAAATTGAGATTTTGCTTCTGGAATCTCAATTCTATTCCATTGATTTATATGCTTGTTCCTATACCAGTACTGAGCTGTTTTGATGATTGCAGCCTTATAGTAAAGTCTGAAGTCTGGTAATGTGATATAAAGGGGTTTGTTATTTTTTCTGAGGATTGTTCTGGCTATCAAAAGACATTGACATTTCATATGAACTCTAATAATCTATCAGAAAGGCAAATAAAAAGCACAATTCCATTCACAATAGCCACAAAGAAATGAAATACCTTGGCATCTTTCTAACCAGATACGTGAAAGAACTTTACAATGAAAACAACAAAACAGTGCTCAACGAAATCAAAGATGACTCAAACAAGTGGAAAAATATTCCATGATCATGGAGGGGAAGTATCATCATTGTTAAGACGTCCATTTTGCATAAGGCAATCTACAAATTTAAC
>NW_007078512.1:2899-3802 GCF_000164805.1 Carlito syrichta | reverse complement strand
TTTTTTTCTTTTACTCTTTTCTGTCTTTGTGTCTCTTTTCATTTGTTATGTGGTATGTCTGTCTGTTTTCCCTCTTACTCTTCTCTCTCTCCACCTTCCTCTTGCCCCTCTCCTTCCCTTTTCTATTATTTTCCTTTTTCTTGCCTCATTTTGGTCCAGGGAGCAAACCCATACCTCCACTGCATGGACAGATTATAAGGCAGTGGAAAGAGGGTTCCAGGGTGCCCATACACCTGTCAGTGGATAGTGGGATCTGCAGGTAGATTTTGACTCACAGGTTTCCCCTCAATTAAATCTGAAAACTCTAAAAAGTACAGCCTCCAACCCACAGTCCAGCTTCAGAATTGAACAAAGTCACAGGATCCACATAAGGAAGAATAGGAGATTGAGCAAACGGAAGTGAAAGCAACCCTGCCATCTCTGAACAAAGAAAATAAAGAATAGGGGAAAAATATGGGGGAGAAAAATCTACACACATGAAGAAAAACCAAAAGAAGAATATGGATTTCACACAGACCCCTGAGAGGTCAGACACTGAGAAAACAGACTTCAGAACACAAACAATGAAGAACCACCAGAAGGACAGGTCTCAAACCACAAACCCACATATCAAGACATTAGTAGACAGAATAAGAAGAATTGAGGAGAGACAAGAAGAAAATAGAAAAGAGTTGATAACTGAGATAACAGCAGTAAAGAATACTGTGAATTAAATAAATAATAAACTGATAAGCATGGAAAGCTGAATTAGCGAAGCAGAAGAAAAAAATCTCAGAGCTTGAGGGTTAAAATATAGAACTAACCCAAACTGTCAAAAACATAGAAAAGAAACATTAAAAGACATTAAAAAAATCTTCAAGGGATGAGCAACTATTTCAAGAGGCTGAACCTAAGAGTAATTGG
>NW_007078512.1:0-799 GCF_000164805.1 Carlito syrichta | reverse complement strand
GGAAATTGACTATGTAATAAGAAACTACCTCCAAAAAAAACCCCTGGACCAGATGACTTTCCAGAAAAATTTTACAAGACATTAAAGAGGAGCTGATACCAATCCTACTAAAGATATTCCAGGTGATTGAGAAGATGGAACTCTCCCCAAATCATTTTACAAAGTTAACATCACATTGATACCCAAGCCAAGTAAAGACCCAACAAAGAAAGAGGACTACAAGTCAATATATTTGATGAACAAAGATGCTAAAATTCTCAACAATATCCTAGCAAACCAGATTCAGCAACACATCTCAAAAATCACCCATCATGACCAAGTAGGCTTCATCGCTGGGATGCAAGCCTGGTTCAACATTTGTAAAACCATAAATGTACTTAAATACATCAACAGATGTCAAAACAAAAACCACATGATTATATCATTAGATGCAGAAAAGGTTTTTGATAAAATCCAACACTCCTTCTTGATAAAAACCCTCAAACATCTAGGCATATGGGGAACATACCTCAAAATAGTAAAAGCCATCTATGAGAAACCCACAGCCAGCATACTCCTAGATGGACAAAAATTTGAACCATTTCCCCGAAAACTGGAACAAGACAAGGATGCCCACTCTCACCCCTCCTGTTCAATATAGTATTGGAAGTCCTGGCTAGAGCAATCAGAGAAAAGAAGGCAATCAGGAGTATCCAAATAGGAAAAGAGGAAGTCAAATTATCTCTCTTTGCAGATGACATAATTGTGTACCTTGAATGCCCAAGAGAATCTGTCAAAAACCTCCTTACACTGATAAAGG
>NW_007078511.1:0-818 GCF_000164805.1 Carlito syrichta | reverse complement strand
AAGTTCTGAGAGTAAAATTGTTATTAATTATCATCATTCATTGATGGATGAATAATTAAAATATATGGGTTATCTTTAACTTTATTTTTTGGCAAATAATTTCACGTGAATCATCTATTAGAGGAAAAGGGTGTACCCTTTTAGCTCCTACTATCTATTGGGATCTGCATGCTGAGTTTATATAAATCATCTGATTTTCTCCCTAAGGAAAACTTTAACAAAGGTAGAATTACCCTAATTTCACAGAAAAATAAACTGATGCTTAGAAAGAGTACATTGTTTGCACAAAAGTACATAACATTCAGTAAACGTTGGATTTAATTCTAAGTCATTAAAAACAAAGAACACAGAAATTGACTTTAGTTTCAGCTGTTTCTGTCTTCATATGTAGAGTGGTTCTACATAAACCTGTCAGATTTATTGTAAATTCTCCTGCCTGGCATTGGATGCCTTTGCTAATCTGGCCCTATTTTTTATGTTGCAGGACTTTAATCACAAATTCTCCCTACCCATTGTAATGGCTTTCTTAATGTTCTTCAACAAGAATTTTCTTTTTACTTACATAAATTCTATCTTTCCTTAGTAGAGTATCCCAGCTTAAATTTAAATTGATAACCGGGCTCAGTGGCTCAGTCTGTAATCCCCCACCTTTGGGAGGCTGAGGTGAGTGGATTGCCTGAGCCCGCGGGTTTGAGACCCGCCTGGGCAGCGAGACATCATCTCTACCATAAATCAAAAAATCAGCCGGGCGTGGTAGTGCATGCCTGTAATTCCGGCTACTTGGAAGGCCGAGGCGGAAGGATCACCGGAGCCCAGCA
>NW_007078510.1:0-919 GCF_000164805.1 Carlito syrichta | reverse complement strand
CTTCGTGTAGTTTCTGTGAACAGTGATGATCTGCCCTCGGGCGTTGTAACCTCGGGCTTCTGCTTGGCACATCTGAGAGCTGGGATGCTCTTGTTCACCTTCACCACCCATGGGAGGCTGCAAGGGGATGGTCAATAGGGCAGCTCTCAGCACAGTCCCCTGCATGGAGGAGGTGCCCATGAATATCCATGCGACTCTGCACTTGGCTGTTCTGGGTGGGGAGAGAGGTCCGGGTTGAGCCTTCCTGATAACAGCCATGCTAGCCTGTGATAGGACCTTTGCAGAGGCTTTCTGAGCTGTTCCTGGCTCCCACCCCTGGATGTGGAGGTCTATGGAAGATGCCAGCTGACTGTCAAGTTCGTCATCAGGGCTAGTGGGGAATTCATTCCCCATCTGTGTGGGGTTCCTTGCTTTTCTCTTCCTCTCTTGCCTGGTTTTTCTGGGTCATCCCTCACTGTGACCCTCACCTGTAGGTTGTAAGGTGTGACCTGTTCTCCTCCCCCACACACAGAGAGCAGTCCCACCCCCTGGCCTGGGTTGGAGGCTATCCACAGACTCTGGGTTGTTCTCTGAGCCTTGGATCCTGTTACCGAATTGCTCAGCAAAGAGAGAAAGAGAGCATGGCACAGTGCCACAACTGCCCCATCACAAGGAGGTAACACATGAGACTGGCTCAAGGAGGCTCACAGATCGCTGGCCACCCCAGGCCTCTCGGGCAGATGTGGCTTAGCTGGGATTGGAACTCACTGCAGTCACTTAGAGCAACTCAGGACTCAGAGACTCCATGGCGGTGCTGAGGGGCCTTCTGGAAGGAATTAAAGCGGAAACCCTAGGCACGTCCAGGCATAAGGTGGGCAGGGGAGGGGCTCCCTCCGCGCTCTAGGTCTGGGACTTTCAGCGGGCTTCCCAAGCCCCTCCT
>NW_007078509.1:0-985 GCF_000164805.1 Carlito syrichta | reverse complement strand
GCAGGTCAACACTGGGGTGGCCATGAGTGTGCCATGGCACTCCAGCCTGGGTGACAGAGTAAGATTCCAACTCAAAAAAAAAAAGTAAATTAGAGAGGAGAGAAAGAGGTGATTCACCTCCCCAAGGTAGGTGTTATACCCGAATCCTGAATCCGAGAGACCACCAAAGAGCCAGCTCCGATGCAAATCACATGAGGGTCTTTATTCAGGCTCGAGTCTGGGCTCACGTCCCTTACCGGCGCACCGGTACAGGAACGAGAGCCCCGATTCAGGGTTGCAAGCATTTTTTTTATACACGATTTGGAAGGAGTGGGGTGGTATTACAAACTTGTCCACACAGGATTGGATGGATTGTATGAGTGCGGTTACAGAGATACTGATTGGTTGGTTTGTGTTTGATTTGCGTGGGCTCCGGCTGACCATGACTGACCACTAACGGTCAGACGGGCAGGGTGGAACCGGTTAGGTCTTCTGGAATGTTAGATAGCCGGAGGCGCTTGTAACATATTTACTCTGGGGGGCCCAGGTCCGCACAGTCATCGTGACTGTGCATAAGCTGGACCCTGGGTTCAAGAACATGTTTACTAGAAGCTAAGGTTTACATAGTCACTGTGACTGTGCATAAGTCAACTCTGGCATATAAGCAGGTTTGAATTAATACAAACCTATCTTTCACAACTTAGACAGAGGGGGGTTTGGAAGGGATTTATTGTTTAACATTCACACACTGCCATCAGGGGTTACAGAAGCAGAAGCCAGTTAACCTATTAACATAGATATTATGAGGTAAACAAAAACCTAGAGGCGTGCGTAGAGACTTATAAACTACAACAAACACTTCTTATACAACAATAAAGCTTTTAAACCTCTCATTCCCCCCTCCCATAGGAACCTAAAGAAAGGACCCAATCATGGGTCTGCACAAATTTCTTGAAGGCCATCCCGAATATGAGTGGGAGGATTAAGACAACAAGGATGAGTGCCG
>NW_007078508.1:0-760 GCF_000164805.1 Carlito syrichta | reverse complement strand
CCGGTCTGGTGCTGAGATCTAATGAGCAAAAATCTGGGGGGCGCCCGTAGACCCAAACCCCTTGTCTCCCCGCTCTTTGTTCTCCGCAGGAAATTTCTCATGTAAGCTGCTCAGAAGGAGTAATTGAGCTATCTTGTCTCCTGGTGAGATAGCCGAAATGCCTCGGGGGGATGAAACCATTACCTTGACCTCCTCGGTGTAATCTGAATCAATAAGCCACGCCTCTGGGTGGAGGCTGCGTCCTTCCGCTTGCGGGGGAGGATAAGGAGGCTGTCTCGGCGCCGAGGGCTGTATAGGCACTTCCATAGCACTCATTTTTTCAACGAGCTCCTCTAGTTCCCCCTCCGAAAGCCCTTCCGCCTCTGTGTCTCCTGCCTGTGACCGCTCACAACACTCTTCTCTCATAGTGTTCATTGCTTCAGCCCCTTCTACTTTCAGCAGGCTTTTGAGAGCCTGTTGAAGCGTCTGCGCCGATGTGGTGTTACCCATAGTCCTAAGTAAGTTTGTCCCTGTTAACCGGGAACCTTATTGTCCTAAGTAAGCTTGTCCCTGTTAACCGGGAACCTTATTGTCCTAAGTAAGCTTGTCCCTGTTAACCGGGAACCTTATTGTCTCAACCGAGAGCCTTGCTTGTCCCACTTACCTGGGAACTTACCCTGTGACTAGTCACCCTGTCCGCGATGAGTTCTGAACAGCTGAGGTCCCCGTACGGGCCACCACTTGTCGCTCACCCCTGACCAGCAGGAAGGAGGCAACAACA
>NW_007078507.1:2628-3937 GCF_000164805.1 Carlito syrichta | reverse complement strand
GGGGTTTATTTAGCTACCACTTTGTGTCATGTAGCTACAGCTTTACATTCCGAATCTAAGATCATCTAAGACCTTCAAGAGTACTCTTCACCAGTTGGTGACACTTGTACCATAAGTTCATCATTAGAGCCTTTTCCTATCACTGGAGTGTAAGACGGAATTAGCCAATCACACCAAATTTGCCTTTCAAAAGGCACAAAAAAGTAATCTAGTTCACATAATAAAAAATAGAATGGTTAAAAGATATGGATACCAGTAATTTTCAAACTCTAGTTACAAATATACAGCAAGATTTTATTCATAATATAATTTACTATAATTTTAGTAAACACTTTAAAATATAAAAGTGAGCCAGGCTCAATGGCTCAGTCTGTAATCCCATGACTTGGGAGGCTGTGAGTGGATTGCCTGAGCCCGCGAGTTTGAGACCCGCCTGGGCAAATTGGTGAGACCTCATCTCTACAATAAATCAAAAAATTAGCCAGACGTGGTAGCGCTTGCCTGTATTCCAGCTACTTGAAAAGCTGAGGCGGAAGGATCGCCGGAGTCCCAGCAAGTCGAGGCTGCAGTGGCCGGGAGTCTGGGCGACAGAGTGAGACTCCAACTCAAAAAAATAATAAAATAAATAAAATAAAATAAAATATAAAGTGTTATATTTTTCCTAAGAAATAAAAAAAATTGACATGTGTTACATGGAATGCATAATTTTATTGTGCTAACTGAATTGTTAAGATTTGGAAATATATTTCATGTTTTAGCAAAATATTTGGCATTCTAACATGGTGAACATTAAATCCGTAGTGAAGTTCAGAGTGCAGTACTTAGTTTCTTACAGATTATTTATAGAAATACATGTGGTGGATGATAGCAAAGAGCCCACCTACAGTCATGTAATGTAAATGAATCATTTTCACTGCTTAAAATTCCAGTGGGAAAAAATCGATTAACTGAAAAAGATCTAAAACATCGGAATTTAAAGAGTTAACAACTTCCTTTCTAAAGCCACTTGAAGTCACTCTTAACTAGCTCAGAATCAGAATTCACATTTTCTAGACTGTGTTGGTCCAAGTTTTTACAACCACAGAGTTGCAGAATACTTCCTAGCAGTGATTCTAGCAAGCACTGTCAGTGATCAGCAAGTTTAATTTATGCTATGAATAGGAACTGTGGTCGTTTTAATAAAATGGTCTCCACAAATTCTTTAAACATTTTTCATCTCTAAGTGTGTTCTGTTTTCCCTCCCACAGAAATCTCAGTGGACTTGTGATGTCTCTGAAGATAGTAAAAACATGTGTCTTGCACCTGGCTA
>NW_007078507.1:0-981 GCF_000164805.1 Carlito syrichta | reverse complement strand
AATACATTTTATATTATCATTGCTTGATTATTAGATTAGTGATGCTTTTAAGTGAAATGTCGCTACAGAAAGTCATAGAGGCTAGTAAGGGTACGCATTTAACTGACAGAAACCTGACCATTCTTCTCAGATATATCCTAACCCAATCTCATATTGACTTTATTTCAAAATGGATTAAATTGGCATTATAAAATTTCATAAGGGGAAATTTTTCTATAAAGATATGTACAAAACAATTATTTTAAAAACATTTGGCTTATAGAAGAAAGGTCTTGAAAGATGAAATTCTGTTACAGGAATGTGCAATTAGCAGATTACTTCTGATGACCTTTTGCTAAATACAAGTACTACTTGCAAATATAATCCACCAAACAAATTAACTGAGTAGCTATGGCTATTTATAACAAGTGTTTCAGGTTTTTTTCTTTGAAAAATGTCAACAAAATTGTGGCTGTTTCATGGTAAAACCTTGTGGTAATGCATGTTCATTTATTTCCCAAATATTCACGACCCTGATATATGGTCAGTACTGAATATGTAATGACTAATGAAACAGACCCAATCCCTGTCATCATGTAAGTTATAGTGTAGTTGAGAACCCAGATGCTAATCACTTAAAGTAAGTTGTCAGCCGGGCTCAATGACTCAGCCTGTAATCCCAGCACTTTGGGAGGTTGAGGTGAGTGGATTGCTTTACCCCGCGGGTTCGAGACCCACCTGGGCAACTTAGGCCTCATCTCTACAATAAAATCAAAAACTAGCTGGGCGTGGTGGCGTGCACCTTTAGTTCCAGCTACCTGAAAGGCTGAGGTGGAAGGATGCCTGGAGTCCAGCAGGTCGAGGCTGCAGTGGCCGGAAGTGGTCACTGCACTCCAGTCTGGGTGACAGAGTGAGACTCCAACCCAAAAACAAAAAACACAACAAAAAAACTAAGTTGTAGCCGGGCTTGGTGGCTCAGCCTGTAATCCCGCGCCTTGGGAG
>NW_007078506.1:0-818 GCF_000164805.1 Carlito syrichta | reverse complement strand
CATTTATTACATTATTTACTGTCTTAGAAATATGCCAGGCTTTTGAGAAGCAATTTATTTATTATTTATTTTTGAGTTGGAGTCTCACTCTGTCGCCCAGACTGGAGTGCAGTTGCCGCTCCCGGCCACCGCAGCCTCGACCTGCTGGGCTCCGGCGATCCTTCTGCCTTAGTCTTCCGAGTAGCTGGTATTACAGGTGCACGCTACCACGCCCAGCTAATTTTTTGATTTATTGTAGAGATGAGGTCTCGCCTGCCCAGGCGGGTCTCAAACCCGCGGACTCAGGCAATCCACTCACCTCAGCCTCCCAAAGGTGCGGGATTACAGGTTGAGCCACCGAGACCAGCTGAGAAGCAATCTATTTAATGATTCCCCCATTCTTGGCATTGAGTAGGTTTCGAATTTTTTCCATTGTTTGAATTAATGATGCTGTTGGTAGCCATGCACTTTAATCTTTGTCTAAGGCTTCAATTAGTTTCTTAGGATGGATCTCTGAAAATGAAATTCATGCACACAGGGCCTACGCTTTGTTTAAAGCCTTTTGATAACTGTGGCCAATTCAGAGCCCCCAAATTTATACTAACAGACATATGACAGTCCATTGGTTTATGAAAATTCCTTTTCTCCATGTGCTCACCAACATTGAATGATTTAGTGGAAAAGATAGCAAAAATAATTTGCAAACATATATTTGATAGGTTTAAAAAGTCACAAGTTTCATTAGTGTTTATTTATTTCTTTATTTTTTGAGTTGGAGTCTCACTCTGTCACCCAGCCTGGAGTGCAGTGGCCACTCCCAGCCACCGCAGCCTGGCCTG
>NW_007078505.1:0-750 GCF_000164805.1 Carlito syrichta | reverse complement strand
TACTAATGGTGTTTGCCTCATATTACTGTTGAGAGCATTAATGATTTGTTAACTTGCAAAACATATTTCAGGAATAAGATTTGTTCTCAGAAACTGTTATTTGTTATTGATGATGCTGATTTTTAAATTTTTTGATGGTGATAGTGTTATATTCAATGAAGAGCTCAATTACAACTATCTCATATTCTTTACATTTTTACTCCCCTCAAATTGAACTGAGCTTACTTTGTTTTAACTTTTTGAAAAATTTTTTAGACTCCAGTCTCACACTTTCATATATAAATAAAATGTCATTTTCTCCATCTTAACTGGAATCTTTCCCTTAATGATTCTAAATATTTTTTGAACTGGACCTCTTTTCCAAATATTTTCTTAGCTATGCCTTTGAAATGAGATATCTATCTATATCTATTATCTATTTATCTATCTATCCCCATATATATTTATTGTTATTATACTCATAATATAAAATGTGAGAGTGTACATGAAGAGGTTTCTGTAACTTCATGCATTTGAAGTTGGTTATAGGTAAATACGTCTGTGGGAGTTTTATGGGCAAGGTTTGTTTTTTTTGTTTTTTTTTTTTGAGCTGACAGGAAAGAGGGAATAGGGCTTCAGTGCTCCAGCTGCAAGTGGCTGAATTCCGCCATCAGCCTGCAGAAGCTGGAAAAGAGAGAATTTCTTTTCCACATTCCAGTGAGACTTGCAGGCCGAACCCAGAGCAGAGGACCCATTTGAACCACACCCACA
>NW_007078504.1:0-688 GCF_000164805.1 Carlito syrichta | reverse complement strand
TGTCTAAACTTTAATTTTTATATAATCTAATGATTGGACTTTAATACTATGCTATATCTCATAAGCCAATACCTCATCATTAATTCTTTTATAAATCATATAGTAACTATTACACTTGAATAATGTAGCAAAAGGAAACAAAACAGCAAGCATAAATTTATGCAACTATGAGTGTATATGTATATATTTTATCCTAACAAGTCTACTCTAAAAATCAAATAGTAGCTGTCACACTCTTGAACAAGGAAATGCAGGGTTGCCAAGATGGCGGCCATGGGCTGAAGCAGAGAGTTTCAGTAATTAACTAAACAAAAGAAAACGTTCTGCCTGGCTAGGGGCAGGGTGACAAAACTATCATGGTAATTTAGTTTCTAATCTTAGCCCTAGGGGAAACAGCTGTCGGGAACAAGAGCTGACTACCCAGTCTACCAGGAAATAGAAGTTAAAAAATATCTAGAAAGAAGTAAAACTTAGAAAGACAGAGAGAAATAATTTTGCTATGCACTTTCCATCAGGTGTATTGAGATTTACTTATAAGTTTTACTCCCATGTATGCACACTGGTCACTAATCACACGCCAATATTATAGGTATAACTGATATCCTATGTCAGAGGCGATATTCCAGATGGGCCTTTACAGGCCTCAGCCATGTAGCTATAGATGTTGGCTCCCAACACTCTTCCTAAT
>NW_007078503.1:0-4430 GCF_000164805.1 Carlito syrichta | reverse complement strand
AAGTCCAGCTCTGGGTTGACCTTGGAGGTAGATGCCCCCAATCTCAGGACCTCAGCAAGATCATGGTGGACATCCGATCCCAGTATGACCAGCTGGCTCAAAAGAACCGCAAGGAACTGGGCAAGTACTGGTCCCAGCAGATTGAGGAGAGCACCACTGTGGTCAACACGCAGTCCGCTGAGATTGGAACTACCAAGATGACGCTCACAGAGCTGAAACGTACAGTGCAGTCCTTGGAGATTGACCTGGACTCCATGAGAAACCTGAAGGCCAGCTTGGAGAACAGCCTGAGAGAAGTGGAGATCCGCTACACCATGCAGATGGAGCAGCTCAATGGCACCGTGCTGCACCTGGAGTCTGATCTGGCACAGACCCAGACAGAGGGCCAGTGCCAGGCCCAGGAGTACGAGTCCCTGCTGAACATCAAGGTCAAGTCGGAGGCTGAGATAGCCACCTACCGGCACCTACTAGAAGACGGCAAGGACTTCAGTCACAGTGATGGCCTGGACAGCAGCAGCTCCATCCAAACCATCCAAAAGATCACCCGCAAGATAGTGGATGGCAAATTGATGTCTGAGACCAATGACACCGAAGTTATGAGGCGTTGAGGCGGCGGGAACAGGGTGTCCTTCGGGGAAGCAGGAAGTCAATAATAAGTTCAGAGGTGAAAGAAAGAAAGAAAGAGAGAGAGAGAGAGAGAGAGAAAGAAAGAAATACAGTTTTCCCAATTGTTTTAAAAATAGCCAGAGAAGGTAGTTCACAACCTTAAAAAAAAAATTCTCATCATGAATTTCTTTTTGCTGTACATTTTAAATCTAGCAAATTAAATATTTTTTAAGCATAAATGATGGTCATTTGTTCAAGAAAGCTATACACGATTGAGTTTAACTCTGCAGGGAAATGGTGACATTTGGATTAATTCAGGCTTATTACTGGGCAGAAATTTTAGGCTGTTGAAAAACTGTATGGCTATCAAATAATTTCTCCATAGTTGATGAATCTTTCAGGTGTTGATATGCAACCAACACTAAAGATCAAGTTTATCATGTACCATGAATAACCCAAGCACTTTAACTTTCTCCTTTTTGCTGACTTCTCCACACAACCGCTCTGCTTCTTTTCAATTAAAATCCACCACCTTGTTATTTGTTAGCAGATATGGTTAAAAATGTTAGAGATTAAAACAACACTCAGTCAAAAATAAAACTATAGATTACAGAGTCATCTTTTAAAATGTCCTCACTTTTTCTTATTAATAATTTACTCATTTCGCTTTCTTTGATATACCGTGTCACTTTTTAAGGATTAATTCCCTGAATTTGGTCCTAACCAATTGTCTATTCTTATGTGACAATAATGTGCATTTTCTACTGATGCATTTTTCACATAGACTTCGTTTTTTAGAGAAGTGTTATGTTCACAGTAAGACTGAACAGACAGTTCAGAGTTACCACACACCCCACTTTCACATGTACCACCTCCCCACTGTCAACCTGTCTCATCACAGTGTAGATCACAATAGAAGTTTGTTCACTCACAGTTATGGAGACTGCACGTTTGAAATCAAAGTGTTATCAGGGCTATGCTTTCTCTAAAGGATCTAGATCAAAAAACCCTCCCTTGCATCCTCTCTACTTCTGGTGAGTTCTGGCAATCCTTGACCTTCTTTGGCTTGTTGCATCATTCTAGTGTTCTACATATTTACATGACCTTCTGTTCTGCTTACATTGCTCTGTGTCCTTTCCTTGTCTTACAAAAACACTAGATATTGGACCTAGACCCATACTAATCCATCTTGATCTCACCTTTATCCTTTCCTCAATTATGTCTGCAAATGCCTTTTTCTTAAATTAGGTCGCATCCTGAGATTCTGGTCATACATGAATTTTGGGGAAGCACTTTTCAACCAACTTCAGATCCTAAATATTTCATTTCATCTTTAGCAAGACTATTTGAACTACAAATCTTCCATTTCTTTGACATTCTCATTAATATCTTTATTTATAGTCTCTTCTTGCAACTTAGCTGTTCATCTGTCATAAATAGCATATAACATCCTCTATGTTACCATAATTATGTAAGTCCATTCTACATTATGATTATTTTGTGTTAAACACAGGCACATTTATGCTGATTCTGATTAAAGGACATTACTGCTCAAAGTGTTACAGACAAAAGTATACTGGAAAGCAAGCAAAAAACAAACAATAAATAAAAAGGATAAATAACATTTATAACATTTTACTTATTTAATGATTTTTTGTGACCTGTGTATATTAATAGACTATTTTTCTTTTGTTTTTTCTGGAGATGTTAATCATTAACTACAAAATTATAAGTGCATATTTGTTATAGATATATTAGTCTCCTTGCTCTTCTGCCAAAGGTAATCTCAAATCATGGTCTGAAAAATTACTCCTCATCTGGGAACTATAGGAGTTAGAGCATCCTTATTTTTTAATATCCAAAAATATTCATTCTATTTAAATAATTCTTTTGAGAAAAATTCCATTAGTAATATTTTATGTGTTGATTTCAAAATTATTCTGTTCCTTCATTTGTGTTCCTTAACTTTAGTCGAATAAAAACAGAACTTCAACTGGCAAAGAAGCTGTATCTATTTCTCTCAAGGTTAATATTAAGGGCATATCACAAGTTCTATTTGATAAACTGACTACCAAAAGTTATTAAATCTAAAAGTTTTCTAATGTAAGCTCCAGATAAGGAGATTCTTGGCATACATGAATGAACAATTTTTAAAAACTTTTTAATCTAGTGGCCTCAACTTACTAACTTAAATATTTCATTTAACTGAAGTATTTGAAAATGACAGAAAAATGACTGATCATTAAACTGAATTTGGCTAAATCAAGCAGAGGGAGCAGACCATTTCCAGTACTGAGCAGCTGCTGATATCAAATATGAAGGGAGGGAGGGATGTCAGTTATTTCTTTAAAAAGAAAACATTTAAAAATGTTCATTTTTTTCTGGTAAAAATGGATGCATGCTCCCTTTTTTGACTACAGGGGACTTTATGGTACATGACAAGGTGGGCTTCCCTAGGTACCCCCATAATACATGCTTTTTTTAATCAATATTTTTTATTATGATATCTGGGGTACAGTTAAGGGTTAGGTATACAAATAGGCTTCATTCAGGCACCCTTGTTGATAAGAGGTGTCTCGCCATCCCCCAGACAGATATTTACTACTGTTAATTCCATCTCCCTTCCCCTCCCCCCCATAGTTTCCCACCACTGTCCGTCATTTTCTTACAGTATTACGTTGGATGTTCAAGGTCCACTATATGAGTGAGAACATGTGATACTCAGATCTTTGTTTCTGCGAGAGGTCACTCAGTATTACAGACTCTAGTTCCATCCAGGTTGCTGCGATATTCATGATTTTGTTCTTTTTTATGGCTGCATAGTATTCCATCATGTATATGTACCACATTTTTAAAATCCAGTCCTCTTTTGATGGACAGCATGGTTGCTTCCAGGTTCTTGCTATTGTGAATAATGTTGTGATAAACATATGTGTGCAGATATCTTTTTTATAGAGTGATTTGAGTTTTTTAGGATATATTCCCAGTAGGGGGATTGCAGCATCATATGAGAGGTCAATACTTAGAGCTTTTAGGAATAGCCATATTGTTTTCCAAAGAGTTTGCACTTGTTTGCACTCCCACCAACAGTGTAGAAGTGTTCCTTTTTCACCACACCCTCTCCAGTAACTGTTATTTTTTGAGTTATTGATAATTGCCACTCTGACTGGAGTTAGGAGGTATCTCAATGTGGTTTTGATTTGCATCTCCCTGATGATAGGTGAGGTTGAACATTTCTTCATGTGTCTGTTGGCTGCTCGGATGTCTTCCTTTGCAAAGTGTCTGTTCGTATCTTTTGCCCACTTTATAATGGAGTTGTTTTTTTTTTCTTTTCAGCACATTTGAGTTACTTGTAGATCCAAGATGTTAAGCCTTTGTCAGACCTGGATTTGGTAAATACTGTTTTCTCAGTCTGTAGGCTGTCTCCCTACTCTCTTGATAGTTTCTTTGACTTTGCAGAAGCTTGTCAGTTTAATGAGGTCCCACTTGTCTATCTTTTCTCTTATGGCCTGTGGGTTTCAGGTTTTGTTCAGGAATTGGATGCCAGTTCCAATTTCCATGAGGGTATGTCCTTCATTTTCTAAGGTTCTTATGGTTTGAGGTTTTACATTTACGTCCCTGATTCATTTAGAGTTAATTTTTGTGTATGGGGATAGATAGGGATCCTGTTTCAATCTTCTGTATGTGGTCAGCTAGTTTTTCCAGCACCATTTATTGAATAGGTTCTCCTCTCCCCAGTGGTAAGTGGTGAAGGCTTTGTCGAAGATGAGTTGGTTGTGAAATTGAGGTTTTGCTTCTGGAAACTCAATTCTATTCCATTGGTC
>NW_007078502.1:0-861 GCF_000164805.1 Carlito syrichta | reverse complement strand
TTTAATTTAAGAGTAATGTAATGCAGTGACTCACTCTGCCTGTTACTTTAATGTATCAAAAGGCAATTAATTTTATTCTCAAAAGACATTTCTTTAGATACTCCTGGAACTTTGTGCATAGAAAATTTGTGGCAAAGACCTATAAAATATTTACTGTGAGGAGAGTATTCAATTTCATATTCCAGTTTAAATTGGGGCTAGGATAAAACTCATAAACGATGTTGATTTAAACTATTTTTTTTAATCTATCAAAAAGCAATCACATTTTATTCAGATTACTTAGTCATCTAGAGTGTGTCATAGGTAAGGAAATAAAGGAAGCAAGTTTAATTTCTGGGTGAAGCACTTCAACTATTTTTTTCTTTACCCTTATAGCCTACCATAGATTAAACATCTAATTTCAAGTCAGAATCAGATTCAAATCGGAGTTTAAAATCAGCTTCAGACCTCAAGGGCAGCTCACACCCTGCACTCATATAAGTTGCTAAGGATCAACTAGAGAGAGGTATTCCTAGCAAAACACAGAAGGAATAGCTGTTCCATGCCATCACCAATTATAGGGAAACGTGATTTTTTTTTTTAAAAAATTGCTTATTGAGCCCTATTAGTAAATGTATCTTTGAACTCTGAAAGTTGAATAAGTGAACAAATTAACAAGGCAAACAAGTTTCTGGCAGTTATATCTGACCTAAGTTAGAAAAGGATTGTAAATGCTTTGTTATTTACACCCTTCCTCCGATTCACACATCTTCCCAGAAAGTATTTTAAAAAGACTCACAAAACATATAAATTCAAACTTTGCCTACTGTGACTCTAATGAAAGAGACCCATATATTCCTCAATGCCTGGCCCCCTACCCCT
>NW_007078501.1:0-1017 GCF_000164805.1 Carlito syrichta | reverse complement strand
AAAAAAATAAACATCAACACCAACAAGGGTCCCCCTAAAAACCCACAAAGACATGGACACTAAATAGCATGATGCTAAATAACTCGTGGGTCAATGATGAAATCAAAACAGAGATTAAGCCGGGCTCAGTGGCTCAGCCTGTAATCCCGCGCCTTTGGGAGGCTGAGGTGAGTGGATTTCCTGAGCCTGCGGGTTCGAGACCCGCCTAGGCAGCAAGACCTCATCTCTACAATAAATTTTTAAAAATCAGCTGGGCGTGGTAGCGCATGCCTGTAATTCCGGCTCCTTGGAAGGCTGAGGCGGAATGATCACCGGAGCCCAGCAGGTCGAGGCTACGGTGGCCGGGAGCGGCCACTGCACTCCAGTCTGGGTGACCAGAGTGAGACTCCAACTCAAAAAAAAAAAAAAACAGAGATTAAAAGGTACGTGGAAACAAATGAAAATGAAGAAACATCTTACCAAAATCTCTGGGACGCCATGAAAGCTGTAGTAAGAGGGGAATTTATATCCCTACAAACACACATGAAGAAAATGGAAGGATCACAAATTAATAGCCTAACAAGCCACCTAAGGAAGCTGGAAAAGCAAGACCACCAAAACCCTAATTTCAGCAGAAGAATCCAGATCACCAAAATAAAAGCCCAAATCCAGGACATTGAAGACAAAAAGATAATACAAAAAAAAATCAATGAAACAAAAAGCTGGTTCTTCAAAAGGATAAACAAGATCGATGGTCCCCTAGCTAGACTGACCAAGAAAAAGAGAAAAAAGCCCAAATAAACACAATCAGAAACACAAAAGATGAAGTCACATCTGACCCTGAAGAAATACAAAAGATCATTAGAGACTACAACGTACACTTGTATGGAAACAAACTTGAAAACCTTAAAGAAATGGAGGACTTCCTGACATCACACAACCTGCCTAGGTTGAAACAAGAAGAAATTGGGACCCTAAATAGACCAATAACAATCAAGGAAATTGACTACATAATAAGAAAACTACCTACAAAAAAAA
>NW_007078500.1:0-526 GCF_000164805.1 Carlito syrichta | reverse complement strand
TAGACCTCAGAAAGAAGTTTAAATTCATGCTAAAGAGTCTTGGACTTCTTGTAAAACCATTTTTGCTGTGTTTCTTTTTGGTACAAGGGAAGGGATGAAATTTGCTTTCAGCTTGACTTTTGCAGAGCCAGAGTTTCTCCTGGCTGGCCAAATAAGAGTGCTCTGGGGATGAACGTGTTGGACTGTGAGAATGCTTTTGGTGCGTTTTCAGTCTACCCATTTAAAAATAACTCAGTCCATCTCTTAGATTTGAGAATCAGTAACAACACGAAGGCAGATAGTGGAAAAATCGCCACACGGACTTGGGGAAATGATGAGTAGGGGTAAGTGCCTCTCCAAGCACTGTTTCTGGTAGTATGAATTCTCAGTTTGCCCAGATATGGGGAGAGAGAAGAAGGATCTCTGGGTACTCGTCCTTCAACTGTTTCAACTCCAGGCTTGGGACTGTACTGGAGCCACGGGGGGACTCGTTGCTGTGGCCAGCTGTCATCTTGTTTGCAGCTCGCTTCTCCAGGCCCTTTGGTCT
>NW_007078499.1:0-917 GCF_000164805.1 Carlito syrichta | reverse complement strand
GGGTGGACAGGCATATGATGGATGAATGGATGATGGGAAGATGGATGGGTGGAAGGAAGGAAGGATGATAGATAGGCAGATGAATGGATGATGGAGAGATGGATGGATGAATGGATGAGTGGAGATATGAACAGATGGATGGAGGGATGGATGGATGAAGGATGACTGATGGATGGAGAATATCAATAATAGATTTATCAGCAGACAACTCTCAAAATTATGATACCAAGTTAGGAATGGCATGCCCAGCATGGTAACAGACACACATATCCTTTTCAATGCATCGACACAATACCACCCAGTGCTGACTGATGCACATGAAAAGGAAATGAGAGACAAGAGGGGTCCGTGCTGAGTTATGACAGCATCTGCCTCTGAGGAGAGAGAATGCAAATGGGGACACGGTGCACCTTGTTGGGAATGTTTTACTCTTAGTACTAAAAAACAATAACATGTTAACAATCATCAGTTCTGGGTCACTGGATGTGCTGATGCTTATGATACTATTCTTGGCATTTTTCTGTAGTTCTAATTTTTCTAAATTAAAAAATAAAAATGCAGTTTTAATACTTTGTTTTAATCAGAGTCTCACTCCATTGCCCAAGTTGGAGGGCAGCGGCAGGCTCACGGCCACCAAAACCTCAACCTGCTGACTCAGGCGATCCTTCTGCCTCAGTCTTCCATGTAGCTGGAACTATGGGCGTGCACCACCACGTCTGGTTAATTTTTTTATTTATTGTAGAGATGAGGTCTTGCCAAGTTGCCCGGACTGGTCTCAAACCCTGGACTCAGACAGTCCTCTCGCCTCTGCCTCCTAAAGTGGTGGGATTACAGACATGAGCCACCGAGCCTGCCCATGTTTGGAGTCAGTCTCACCCTGTGGCCCAGGATGGGGGGCAGCAGCATGCTCATGGTCA
>NW_007078498.1:0-695 GCF_000164805.1 Carlito syrichta | reverse complement strand
CCCATTCTACAGCTGAGGTAATGAGATGGAGTCATTAAAGACATTGTCTTGCTCAAGATCTCATAGTAAGAGATGAAACTGGGATTTGAACCCTAGTAGTTTGGAATAAGAGCCCATGTTCTTAGGTGGAATGAGAATACTTGATATGGCCCCAATTTGGTTACTGTCAGGACAACTAATACAAGAAAGATTAAGTATTGACTACTCTGAAGTCAATAAAGGTTTCCATCACTTTTTAAGGTACTAATCTGAAGTAAAAATTATCATATTACTAATAGTATCAGCTTAATTTTGGGCAAACTCTAACTCATAACTTTTAAAACTAACTAAAAAAAACTCCTAAACACATTTCTTAAACTCTGAACCACAGATACCTTATCTGCAAATATTATTGTTTCTAAAATGTTTTGTGAAAAATATAAGAAAATAATGGTACATGATGAAGCTAGCACACTGCTTGCTACACACTAAGTAGTCAATTATATTTCCTTTTGCTACAACTTTTTTTTTAGGTACCAGTGTTGCTCTGCTTCTTGGGAATTTGTCTTACTCTGGCTATAATATTGAGATATAAAGACGTATCTTTTGTGTGGCAGAGACGGGCTAAAAACAGTTAAAATTATTCCTTTCAAAGATCAACCTGAAAATTTTTTTGATAAAATACAGCATCCCTTGATAAAAACACTCAAACATCT
>NW_007078497.1:0-984 GCF_000164805.1 Carlito syrichta | reverse complement strand
TCTCTGTGATCCGCACCGGAATGCAGTGGCCTCTCCGGCCACCGCAACCTCGACCTGCTGGGCTCCATTGATCCTTCCGCTTCAGCCTTCCGAGGGCTGGCATTCCAGGCATGTGCGTCCACACCCGGCTGATTTCTTGATTTATTGTAGAGAGGAGGACTCCCCAAGTTGCCCAGGTGGGTCTCGAACCCGCGGGCTTAGGTTGTCCTCTCCCCGCAGCCTCCTCAATCGCAGGATTACAGGCTGAGTCACGGAACCTGGCTATTTTCTGTTATGGTTTGGAGCTGGAATCTCACTCTGTCGCCCACACTGGAGTGCAGTGGCCGCTCCCGGCCACCGCAGCCTCGACCCGCTGGGCTCCGGCGATCCTTCAACTTCAGCCTTCTAAGTAGCTCTAAATACAGGCGCGTGCTACCGCGCCCGGCTAATTTTTGGATGTATTGGAGAGATGATTCTTGCCCGTTTCTCTTTTCTAATGTAATATTTGTGTGCGACCTGCAAACTCCAATTTCGTATCACATTGGAGATTTGTTATCAGAAGCTACATCCTTCCTTAACTGCCTCCTGCTTCCCGTTCCGGTCATGGTCCTTCCGCGGAACTTGCTCCATGACACCAGGGTGACTGACTGTCAGTCTGGTATGGCTCCAGGTCCCTCCTTTCCTGGGCACTGCTCTCAAGAGCAGCCTTCACTGGATCAGGCGTAGCTCCTAGACCTCACACCTTCTTCTGTGTAATGGTGTGAAAGAGCTCCATGGAGCTCATGCTGGCACAAGAGCCAAAGATACAACATATTCAAGTCCAAGTGTCTGTATTATTATTCTATGCTATTCTGCCATAGAAGTTCAGTCGACATTTGAACTCCCATGTATGCTAATTATTCAGGACACAGGCTCGAATCTCTTGACAGTGGGCCCTTCGACCCATTGTGGTTGAGGAATATAGGGAGGAGCAGCACGAAAGGAAAATGGGAAAGCTTGATAGGA
>NW_007078496.1:0-628 GCF_000164805.1 Carlito syrichta | reverse complement strand
GGGCTCACGAGTCAGCCGACTACATAGAATTGTTTAACACATTGGCTACCTACTCGGCAGACTTGTTAGCTGGCTTAACAAGTCGGCCGACTAGTCGGTCGACTAGTTATCTGGGTTAACAAGTTGACTGACGAGTTGGCCCTCTAGTTAGCAATTGTAAATATTTTCTGCTCTTTTGCTGAGCTAACTAGTTGACTGACTAGTTGGCAGAGAAGTTAACTGACCTAATTACTCAGCCAACTAGTTAGCTGTGGTAACTTGTCTGCTGACAAGTTTGTCGACTAGTCAGACGATTTTTTAGCTCACTTTACTATTTGGACGGCTAGTTGGTGGACAGGTTACCTGACTTAACTAGTCGACCATTGCGTGAGCCAACAGGTGAGTGGACTTAACTAGTTGGGGTGTGAGAGAGTCATCTGGTCAGCTGACTTAACAAGTCAACCAGTGATTGAGCCGACTGGTAAGCTGACATAAGTAGTCAGCCAGCGAGTGAGCCAACTGGTCAACTGACTTAACTAACCTACTATTGAATGAGCTGAATGGTCAGCTGACTTTAGTTGGCTGGTGAGTGAGGCAACCAGTCAGAAGACTTGACTAGTCACCCTTGAGTGAGCACACTTGTGATCAG
>NW_007078495.1:0-852 GCF_000164805.1 Carlito syrichta | reverse complement strand
TTTTTACTTACCCTTATATTTACCTATAAATATAATCTTTGATAGTCTAATTACAGGACTTTATACAAGATTATTGTATTCACAGTTCAAAGAATGCTGTTAACAGCTTATGCCAAGTGAGCATCTGATTGGAACCAAGAGAATACTGCTTTCTACATTCCTAATGATTTCCATTTCAATTGTATAGCTTTTGTTTCACAGTTATTATCACTATCAACATTTTCGTTTTTCCCCTGTTATAATAAAGCACAAGAAAATGTTCAGTTATTTTGCATACACTGACATACTTTGGACTGGAAAGCACCCTTATTAGATATGAGATGTGAGCTGTGCTTATCATTAAAATGTTCAGATACTATATTAGAAGATCTGCAAATTTTGACAACTAGGTTATCAATGATATTTAATAATCTCATGCAAAGCCGGACTCGGTGGCTCAGCCTGTAATCCCGTGCCTTTGGGAGGCTGAGGTGAGTGGATTGCCTGAGCCCGCGGGTTCAAGACCCGCCTGGGCAACTTGGTGATACTTCATCTCTACAATAAATCAAAAAATCAGCCGGGCGTGGTAGTGCATGCCTGTAATTCCAGCTACTTGGAAGGCTGAGGCGGAAGGATCGCCGGAGCCCAGCAGGTGGAGGCTACGGTGGCCGGGAGCGGCCACTGCACTCCAGTCTGGGCGACAGAGTGAGACTCCAACTCAAATAAAAAAAAAAATTATAATCTCATGCAAAATTATAATGCAAGCTTTTCTAGGTAAATTACAATAAAATACAATAATATTTTACTAAAAATATTGGACTTGGAATAAATAATTGTAGAACTGAAAAATAAAACTTCTACTGAAAGCTGAGT
>NW_007078494.1:0-1108 GCF_000164805.1 Carlito syrichta | reverse complement strand
CTTAGCAAGAGCAAGATCTCATGGAAAATAGAGATTTAGAAGCAAATAAATATGACTTTAAATATGTGTTTAAAATAAGGTAAATAAGGATACTACTTCCAGAGGAAACCAGAATAAGGATTACTTGCCTTCTGTGTGGATACCCCTCCCCAGACGATCTTCAGTTCATAAAATACTGCCATCGTGTTTGACTGTCTAAGGCTGAAACTCCCAGAAGTGTTATGTTATATACTCCATACTTTCTCTTAAGGTCTTTAAACTAACTTTTATTATATTACAGCTTATATGCATATATGCGTGAGTTTGTGTATTTTTTTCCTTAAATAATTGTGACAATGCAGTCTTTTCACAAAATACCCTGAGACTTAAGGACATTGTTTTCATTGCCTGGTCTTTGTTCACATGTGGAATGGCTGAGAAACATATAGAACTGGGAAGCTTAGGAGCTGGTGTAGAGGTGTAGGGAGCATTCATGGCTAAGTGTTCTTTGCTTAAGGGGTCAGAACATATCTTAAGTAGATCTCAGCATTTTAAAATTCTAGTGAAAAAGTGCAAAGCTGTTTTCTAAAACAGTAATGGGCTAACCCTCTATTGCTAAGGAATTATTGAAAAGCAAATTCACTTATTTCCATAGCTTTCCAATTTCTTTTGGTGGGAAGGGGAAGTTTCTTTGTATTGTTCTTCTTAACGTTCTGGCAAACTATTTTAAACAATATGGTTGCATATAAAATTTTATTGCAAAGTCTAAAATTTAAGCCAAAAACAGCCACCTTTTAACTGGTTTTGTGAGTACTTTCAGGGTTAAATATAGTATAATGTTGACTCTCTTCTTTGAAAAAGCTAGGCCACCAAGTATATCAGAAGGTGAAGTATAATAATTATTAAATTGTTCTGATTACCTGCTAAGAGATTAAGGAATGAACAAACTATGGAGATAATAGTAAATTTTGTAAAATGCTGAGCATTTATGATCTTAAGTGATAAATAGCTAGTTTGTCACTTGGTATAGTTGGTCAGTTCACAAAGCATCTTGACTTGCTATAGTAGAAAATTTAATTGAATATTTTTAGGGATAAAAAATATTAGCTCCCATGTTACTACTTGTATT
>NW_007078493.1:0-21442 GCF_000164805.1 Carlito syrichta | reverse complement strand
AAGAGAAGTGCAAGAGGGAAAAACAGATATACATACCAACTATCAGGTGAGAAAGAGACACAGGGCAGGGAAGAGGTGAAGAAAGACATGTAAGAAAGATTCCCTAAAGAGTACTGATAGCTGTCAGAAGCCGGTTCCGACTTGAGGGGGGTTGGGCCTGAATCGGGAGGATCAGGATGGCGAGAAGAAATGACTTGGAGGCACTTCTTCAGGGTTAGGTCTGGCCAAGGCCATTCCAAATTTTATTCAAACTTCTTCCACCTTATATACCATTTTCTATCACCCCTAGCAATATGACAAACATTCATATACCATTTTCTATCACCCCTAGCAATATGACAAACATTCGCCAGGGGCTTACACATCCCATAGGGCATAATGTTTTTTACAGAAACATACATCATGAGATTTGTTTGCCCCAACAATCACGAATCCATGAGGCGTATCGTGCTTACGTCAAGATGATAAATGCAGAGCTTTTACAATAGTTTCACAAACTGCTTTCCATGATTTTAATATACTTTATAAGTTTATTTTTATTTCTACCTAATATAAAATCTTGAATTTTCTATTAACCTTATATAAGTTAACAAAATATAATGCTATGTAATTCTTTAACACTTAACCCAAAACTAATTACTTTTAAGCTATAAAACCTTACAATGATTCATATGAGTCTTTTTAACCACATCTAGATTTAACAATTTTATTTTGTCTAATGATTAAACTTTAACACTATGCTATATCTTATAAACTTATACTTATCTTATTAATTTTTCTTTAATCCAAACTATCATAGATGTATAACTATCATTAATGTGTGATTCTTATTGTTATAAAACTATAAACTTATTTGTGTGATTCTTACTGTTATAAAATTATAAACTTATATTTATCCTATCTTCAAACTTAATAAAATTACAAATCTAATTATTTTTGAAATCTATTTCCTTGTAAGCTAGTGCATAACCATTTGTAAAAAATCCCATTGCCATAGTAACTTATTGAACAGCCTGGCTGGGGGCAGAAACCGTAACAGGGGAGTATCGGCATAGCTTGTTCCTTAGCAATCAGCTTGGAGGCAAAAACAACAAAAAGTTTCGGTACAGAAAGTTAAAGATAACTTTTAGGAAAAGGAAACTCAAAAGCTTAAATGAAACTTAAAGGGTTTTGTGTAAGTAACTGTTACTGTTTAAGTCTTTCCAATCAAAATCATAACATTTTGTATACATTCTTATAATGTAAATTAAAGATCTTGTTACTAGTCAACAAACTATATAATAATTGTGAGCATGCACAGGCAGGAAGACAAAAAGTTTATTAAACAGGATCCATGGGGCCTTTTGCCTTCAACATGGTCACTGTGTGCCGAAGCTTTTCTCTCAATCAGCATACTTCTTGTAATCAGATGCTCCATAGTTTGTTTCTTCAAGGTCTCAGCTCCCAACATCTCCCCCTTTTTTATTTATTTTTGTGGCAGAAAATTACCTTGGCTTCTGTTTTAGGTTGTTCTCATTTCACCATGGTTGTTACCAGTCATTGGCCCGTTCCCCTTCCCTGCGGGGAATGCCTGTCTTAGGTTCATACCAGGTGGCTGGAATATTACCCATCATTGAATACCAATATTTTCACTGTGTACCACGATAGCATAGGGGCATGGGGCCTAATATAAAGGAGCAAACGATTATAATAGCCATAGCAACAAATCCCACAATATTATATAATCTGTCAATGACCTTATTTGTAGCATATCCTAATTGTTGGGGGTTTAGGCCGAGATAAATTTTGAATTTCCTTCCCTTTTATTTTTTAAAACGGCCAGATGAATATTATCAGAATTGTGCTGTAGGGCCCTTTTTAGACGTCGGATGATGACTGGAAAAACAAACAGTAAAAATAATACAATTACTCCAATAGCAATAAAATTATAAATCAAATTCCAAATAGAATAATGGGAAGCTACAAATTGGGAAAGAGAAGAAGTAAATCTAGATGCCAATTGGGAAAATGAAAGTGAAGACAAATGTGCCTGAGAAATAGCAGTAATTTGACTATGTAGCTGTTGGATATTTAAAGAAGAATTAGAAGACTGCCAAACTCCCATGAGGTGTTTCTGAACATCAGCCCAACTGACATTTTGACCATCATATGCTAAGGGTGTAACACAAATCCATTTAAATTGTGTATGACAAGTCACAGACATTTGAACTTTAATGTGTTGTATTTGATTTCCTATATATATTAATGCTGATTCTAAAGCATTTAATCTATCAATAATACCTTTATCTATTAGTTCTTGAGTAAATAAAGCTAAGCTAACATTTTGAGATAAATTGTTCACATGATCCGCTGTGTGTACTTCCTTCACTAAGGCAGTTGCAGAAGCTGCAATGGAGCCTATGATGGAAATTAAAGCTGTAATTCCAAAAATTAAAGCTGCAACAAACCTACGAGGTCTATTTAGCATAGCTGTAGCTTGTTCTAAAATATAAGTACCTGGAGATGAATACCAAGGTTCCGGTAATTGAACAGGAACAAAAACATAGGGAGGATGCTTTAACAAGAAGACCTGGTATGGATTTCCAATAATGCAGTTAGATAAAGTACAATTTCACAATTAACTTCAAAATGACCAAAATTATATTTCACTGAATAGCTAGAATGAGCATTAGCAATTAATAATACGTATGGAGAGTCTACACAAGCTTGTAATAAGTTGTAAAATTAGAGAATGGTCTATGAAGGGTTATCTTATTGGTGGCTACAAAAAGTCGATATAGATGAGGTTGAAAATGCTTATCAAAAGATGAAGCATAGTAAAAGACAGGGACGGTCCAACCATAGGGGGACCAAGTATCCAAACGTGTTGGGGGAGGGATAAGTGGGTTGGACTTACTCCAGGTATATTTCCCTTCTCCCACAGAGTTAAGAAAAGCCCTATAATCAACATTAGGCTGAGAAACAGCCCAATCAAATATTTTTTCCAAGAAAAACTTAAGAGCAGGTGTATATGGTAAAAATAATCTATAATATACAGGGTATTTATTCTTACATATTCTCCATTTTGGAAAGCCTTCTTTTAAACTTACCATATCCCAATAATGTTTGACATGAGTAATATCAGAGCAAAGGGAGTCATTGTTAGATATTTCCGTAGTAATATATCTATTGGGAGGATAATCTATGTCTACCGGACTAATGAATTGAAGAGCCCATATGCCACTATGGCTACGTGAAGCATATGAAGGGGGAGAGTCTGTGAGCATAGTCCAGTACCTAAGCCATAAACATCTGGGATAAATGAAATTAGAGGAAAAACAAATCGGGGGAGCTCCTGCTATTCCTGAATAATTAAATTCAAATTTGGTTTTTACAGTAATAAAAGAAGAGCTTTCCCCTCCAATTAAATCACTATTATTAGAAAAAACTTTAATCACTGGTTCATCCCAGGTTACAGGATGAAGTAATGGAGGATCAGGGACGTAGGTCTAATATTTAAAATTATCCTTAGGAACATCTTTTGAGTTATTAACTAAGGATTTGCAATTTGTAGCCAAACAAGTAGGAAGAACCAATACCTGAATAGTGAGAGCAACAAGCATGGCCAAGAACAGCATGTTTGGATCACTAGGACGTCCTTGGGAAGCGGCTATCCTTTGTGCTTCTGTAGTAAGTGCCTTGACTTGTCCCCAAGTAGGGACTTCAGCATCTTTGGTGCAACAAGCTGACCGATGTTTTTGGGGTCTCAAGGACATTTTGGCGAATGAAGTTGTCATCGCGGAGGGACCTGTTTCTGAAGAATCTGGAAGCTTGTTAGAAAAATCAGGAGATGAAGAAGAATGGCCCAAAAAACGCGTTTTCTCTTTAGCAGGTCTAAAATAAGTCTTTTCACTATTGGAAGAGCTTGATTGTTTACCCCTCTCCTGTTGCAATGGGGGAAGAGTCGGGGAGGGCGCCTTCCTTTTGACTTGTTTCGGCGGCAGGTGTCTTGGATACGGAAGTGGAGGAATTGGAAGACTCATGATGATGTCGAATGAGTCAATCTGGAATCCACACGGGGACGTCCGCGTTCTGAGGAAAAACACACGCGAAACCTCGTCCTATAGTTAACAATACGTCTGGTCCATGCCATTGTCCTGTTAATAAATCTTTCCATTTAACAAGAGGCAATGGTTGTTCTTGTGTTTCTCCAACATGTCGGAGAAAAGCAGTTTTGCCTTTGTAATCAACATTTAGATGATTAAGAACAAACAAGGCATGGGATAACACATGATGAGGAGAGGCATACTTATATTCTCCTTCCTGTAATTTAAGAATCTGGTTTTTAAGTGTTTGATGGGCTCTTTCTACCATACCTTGTCCTTGAGGATTATAAGGAATTCCAGTTGTGTGTTTAATGTGAAATGTGTCACAGAATTTTTGAAAAGCTGTACCAACATAAGCGGGGGCATTATCAGTTTTTAGAGCAGAAGACATGCCCATAACCACAAAACAAGCAAATAAATGCTGCTCCACATGTTTAAAAGCTTCTCCAATGCGAGCTGTGGCCCAAAGCATATGAGAAAAGGTATCTATACACACATGGACATAAGACGTTTTTCCAAAAGATTTAATGTGTGTAACATCCATTTGCCATAGGCTATTAGGCTTCAGCCCCCTAGGATTTACTCCACTCTGTAAAACTGGTAGTCGAGTGGGGCAGACTTTACAAGTCTGAACAATATTTCTGGCTGCTTCTCTAGTAATATTAAATTGTAACCATAGGGCAGAAGCATTTTGATGTTGTAACTTATGGCTTTCTAGGCTTCCTTTATCATTGTCATAATTACTTTAGTCCCCAAATCAGCCTTAGCATTTCCTTCATGAATTGGACCTGGTAAGGAAGAATGAGCTCTAACATGACATACAAAAAAGGGAATATTTCTTTTGCAAATCAGAGTTTGTAATTCTTCCAACAATTTAAAAATACTTGAATTGAATGTCAAAGGAGCAGTTTCAATGTGAGGAAACAAAGTAACTACATATTTAGAATCAGAATATAAATTAAAAGGTTCACATGACAAAATTTTAAATACTTCAATAACTGCACGCAGTTCTACTCTTTGAGCTGACTTCTCATTTGCTGGAAAAGTAAAGACCTGATCATTAATGACATAAGCTGCAGTGCCTGAAGATGATCCATCTGTAAAAACAAGTTTAGCAGGAGGCGGCAACGGTTGGGAGGAACATTGGCTGGGAAAAATCAAGGCTTTATTTTTTAAGAACTGTAATAAAGGGTTAGCAGGAAGATGAAATGAAATTGTTCCTATAAAGCCTAATAATGCTATTGACCAGTCAGGTTCTCCAGCTATTAAAATATCTAGCTGATCTTTAGTATATGGTATTATAATTTCAGCAGGATCAGAGCCAAAAAGTTCTCTGCTTCTCATTCTTCCTTTCCTAATTAGCTTAGCAGAATAAGCTGGATAAGCTATAAGAACTCTTTTAGAGTCACAGGTAAGTGAATCCATTCTAAAGGTCCTTTCTGCCACAAGCACCCAGTGGGTGTATATTCAGTTGACAATATTATTAATGACCAAGGTTGTGAATAGTCTATCCTCTTTACTTTCTGATCAGCAAGTTTATCCTGAACTAACTTTAATGCTTGAGCAGCCTCTGGAGTTATATGCCTAGGAGACTTAGGATTTGGGTCTCCTCTAAGTACATCAAAAAGGGGTTTTAACTCATAGGTAGAAATTTTTAGATAAGGTCTTATCCAATTAATGTCTCCAAGTAGTTTCTGAAAATCATTCAAAGTTTGTAAATCTCCTACCTCCAACTGAAGTTTTTGAGGTGTAATATAATCTAAAAAAATAATCCTTCCTAAATAACTAAATGGAGGCTGAGTTTGAATTTTTTCAGGAGCCACCTGGGGACCAGAGTTTTGTAAATCCTGAATTAATGAAGTTAATCCTGTTTCCAGATATGTTCTATCCAGATGAACCACAAGTATATCATCCATATAGTGAATAAGATATATGTCCTGTAAGTCTATAAGTGGTAAGGTGCATCTATGAACTTTTGACATAAGGTTGGACTATTTTTCATTCCCTGAGGTAAAACTGTCCATTGAAATCTCTGGTAAGGTCTAATCAAATTCGGAGATGGGATGCTAAAGGCAAAACGTTGTTTATCCTGTGGGGCTAATGGAATGGTAAAAAAGCAATCTTGTAAGTCTATAACAATTATAAAATATTGATCAGGCACAGCTACAGGGCAATGGCAAACCTGGTTGTAATGCGCCCATTGTTTCCATCGTGCCATTAATTTTTCTGAGATCATGTAACATTCTCCATTTTACTGATTTCTTTTTAATAGCGAACACTGGGGAATTCCAAGGACTATTAGAAGGTTCTAAATGTCCTGCCTGAAGCTGCTGATCTACTATATCCTGAATTGCTGACAGCTTTTCTATTGTCAAAGGCCACTGTTCCACCCATACTGGGAGATCGTTTTTCCAAGTTATGGGGTCAGCAGTTTCAACAGTGGCCTTCATGATAAATTTTGTCCCAGTCCTTGTCTAAATGGATTAGATTCAATATTGATAGGTTCTTTAATTCCCTGTAAATCTTTTCCTAAGCCTTTATTTGGATGAAAACCCATCTGAATCATCTGAGCACTAGCAAAAGAGCCTTTACTAACCAACAATACTCCCATCTGTTCCATGATATCTCTTCCCCACAAGCTAAAGGGGAGAGAGGGTATCACATATGGTTGGAATGTTCCGGAAGTTTCTAAGTCAGTTCATGAAAGTACCTGTGAGCTTCTAGCTACATTTTGAGCTGTACCTAATCCCACCAAATTAGAGGCTGTTAGTTGTGTCGGCCAACTTTGAGGCCAATCTTTCCCTGCAATACATGAGACATCCGCACCAGTATCTACCAGCCCTTCAATCTGTCTGCCTTGAACCTGAATAGTTTTAGTGGGTCTGGCCTTTTTAACTTCTCTAATCCAAAATGCCATATTACTAGATCCAAATCCTTTATTTCCTCTCTCTTCACTGGTGACTGAAGTGCCTCTGTTAAAATAAGGCAATAACAATATTTGAGCAATTCGTTGGCTGGCATGAATCATAATTGTTTTAGAGGGAGGTTGTACAAGGATTTGAATCTCACCTGTAAAATCTGAATCTATAACACCTGGAATAACAGAAATTCCCTGAAGGGATGTAGAACTTCACCCTATAATTAATCCTACCGTACCCTCAGGTAGTGGACTGTAAACTCCTGTAGGAATTTTAGTTGTTGAAAAAACAGAAGTTAATATTGTTGAGGTGGAGGCACTGAGGTCCAATCCTGCGCTACCTGGGTTTGCTCAGAAGAGCCCATCGATTGTGTTCTTTGAAGAAACGGATTTCTCACTGTCCGATTCTCCAATATTACTGGTCTGGTTGGATTCTGACCTGTGACAAATGTCCCTGTTGTTTGTGGGGCCTGGGACCGGCCCCACTGGAAGTTTCCTTGCTGCTGTGTTTGGTTAGGTGGGGCTAGTAAGGTGCCATTCTTATGATATTTAGATTTACATTGCTTAGTCCAATGAAATCCTTTAGCACAAGGACCACAAAGGGTAGTGGGTCTTAAATTTGGATTAGCTAACTGCTTTTCAGTAATTGGACACTGCCTAGTATAATGTCCTACTTCCCCACAATTATAACATGCATTACTGTAACGAACATTGGATTTACCATTTTGTTTCTGAAGTACTTGTGCCACCATCTGTCCTTTCAGAGCAGCAGCCATGGCTACTCCCTGCAGATAAGAAGGAGTAAGTTCTGCACAAGCTTTAATGTAATCTGAAAGTTCACCGGTCTTTTTGATAGGATTAATAAGTGCTTGACAAGGAGGAGAGGCATTCTCAAAGGCCAATTGTTTAGTTACAAGGCCTGTTGCCATTTTATTCATACCCAATTTTTCAACTGCCTCTGACAAGCGAGCTACAAAGTCTTCAAATGACTCATCCGGTTTTTGTTTAATATTAGCTATACCAGGAACTTTGTGGTCAGGTGGGGGCAGCCTTTTCCAGGCTACTACCCCCAGCTCTCCAACAGCCAACAACACATCAGTATGCATGGCAGCTTGTTTTTCCTGTATAAAAGGCACCTTCTCCCATATACATGTCCTTGGTGACATTCCTTCTGCCTGAGCTTCTCCCTGTAAGATTTTGTTCTATAAGTTTAAGTTTAACTGCTTCCTCATATTCCATTTTCCAGAGAAAAAACTGTCCTCCTGATAAGCATGCCTTTGCTATTTGAAACCAGTCAAAGGGAGTCAGCCACCGTGATTTAAGTCCTTCTACCAAAGTTACAGTGAATGGTGCAAAAGGGTCATAATCATGACAGGCAGCTTTTAGATCTTTAATAAGCTTAAAAGGTAAAGGTTCCCATTTTGGTGTATCAAATTCAAAGTCAACAGGGAAACAATATAATGATTCTCCTTGTTCATGAGCCTGCTGAATAGCTCCCCTAAATCCTGGCAAATACTTGCGTGACAAGTGAGACGGTCTTTCAGCATTTACAGGTGGAGCAGTAGGAATGGCTCCAGTAGCTATCGGAAAAGAAAAGTCAGACCAATCTGGGTTATGATATTGTGCTGCTTCCTTATTTAACTCTGCCTCATCCTCAGTGGGTAAGGGATCTACCTTATCTTTTACCTTTCATGTCTCCTCCTTCTCCTCCTCCTCCTCCTCGGGATCGGAATCACTCTCAGCACATGAACCATAATTAGGATTAAGTACTAGTGCTTCTCTCAAAATGTTCCACAAGGAATAAGAATCTTCAGGCATTTGGGTTCCCCCATTAGTGATATACCATTTTTTCATATTTTTTCCTACCTCATCCCATGTCTCTAATTCTAATGTGCCTTAATCAGGAAACCAGGGGTTAACTTTCTGTACAAAGTCTAAAAAAGAATTTAGTTTATCCCTACCTACCTTTATTCCTTTATGCTTTAAAGCTTTGGACATAATTCTGATGTAGGCTCTCCTTTCTTTGGAGCTACAGTTCCCCATTATAGTTCTGAAAAAACAACAATCTACAAGATAATAATACAACAATCTTTTAACTTCTCTAAAAGAGAGGCGCAGCAACTTCTCAAGTTCTGACACGATTACTTCTCAACTTCTCAACTGTAAGAGAGGCACATCGACATCTCAAAAGTTCTGGAAATACCTGTTTGCATTCTCAGCCCACAGTCTCTTGCGGGGGGCCTGCAGCACCCTAAGACAAGGTTCGCTCCTGAAACGAGACGAGTACTCACCGATTTCAGGTTCCTGGGTTCGGGCGCCAAAGCTGTCGGAAGCCGGTTCCGACTTGAGGGGGGTTGGGCCTGAATCGGGAGGATCAGGAGGGCGAGAAGAAATGACTCGGAGGCAGTTCTTCTGGGTCATGTCTGGCCAAGACCGTTCCAAATTTTATTCAAACTTCTTCCACCTTATATACCATTTTCTATCACCCCTAGCAATATGACAAACATTCGTATACCATTTTCTATCACCCCTAGCAATATGACAAACATTCGCCGGGGGCTTACACAACCCACAGGGCATAACGTTTTTTACAGAAACATACATCATGAGATTTGTTTGCCCCAACAATCACAAATTCATGAAGCATATTGTGCTTACGTCAAGATGATAAATGCAGAGCTTTTATAATAGTTTCACAAACTGCTTTCCATGATTTTAATATACTTTATAAGTTTATTTTTATTTCTACCTAATATAAAATCTTGAATTTTCTATTAACCTTATATAAGTTAACAAAATATAATGCTATGTAATTCTTTAACACTTAACCCAAAACTAATTACTTTTAAGCTATAAAACCTTACAATGATTCATATGAGTCTTTTTAACCACATCTAGATTTAACAATTTTATTTTGTCTAATGATTAAACTTTAACACTATGCTATATCTTATAAACTTATACTTATCTTATTAATTTTTCTTTAATCCAAACTATCATAGATGTATAACTATCATTAATGTGTGATTCTTATTGTTATAAAACTATAAACTTATTTGTGTGATTCTTACTGTTATAAAACTATAAACATATTTATCCTATCTTCAAACTTAATAAAATTACAAATCTAATTATTTTTGAAATCTATTTCCTTGTAAGCTAGTGCATAACCGTTTGTAAAAAATCCCATTGCCATAGTAACTTATTGAACAGCCTGGCTGGGGGCAGAAACCGTAACAGGGGAGTATCAGCATAGCTTGTTCCTTAGCAATCAGCTTGGTTGGAGGCAAAAACAACAAAAAGAGTTTTGGTACAGAAAGTTAAAGATAACTTTTAGGAAAAGGAAACTTAAAAGCTTAAATGAAACTTAAAGGGATTTCTATAAGTAACTATTACTGTTTAAGTCTTTCCAATCAAAATCATAACATTTTGTATACATTCTTATAATATAAATTAAAGATCTCGTTACTAGTCAACAAACTATATAATAATTGTGAGCATGCACAGGCAGGAAGACAAAAAGTTTATTAAACAGGATCCATGGGGCCTTTTGCCTTCAACATGGTTGCTGTGTGCCGAAGCTTTTCTCTCAACCAGCATACTTCTTGTAATCAGATGCTCCATAGTTTGTTTCTTCAAGGTCTCGGCTCCCAACAGATAGCTACACAGAGACAGGCCAATAAAACCGAGAAACAGTGTAAGTCAGAAGGTAAACAACAGACGTGATCTAAACCAACAGTTACAATGATAAAATCATAAGTCAAAATAAGCGAAAGAGAGAAGTGCGAGAGGGAAAACAGATATACATACCAACTATCAGGTGAGAAAGAGACACAGGCCCGGGAAGAAGTGAAGAAAGACACATAAGAAAGATTCCCTAAGGAGTACTGATAGCTACACAGAGACAGGCCAATAAAATCGAGAAACAGTGTAAGTCAGAAGGTAAACAACAGACGTGATCTAAACCAACAGTTATAATGATAAAATCATAAGTCAAAATAAGTGAAAGAGAGAAATGCGAGAGGGAAAACAGATATACATACCAACTATCAGGTGAGAAAGAGACACAGGGCTGGGAAGAAGTGAAGAAAGACTCGTAAGAAAGATTCCTTAAAGAGTATTGATAGGTACACAGAGACAGGCCAATAAAATCAAGAAACAGTGTAAGTCAGAAGGTAAACACCAAATGTGATCTAAACCAACAGTTTCAATGATAAAATCATAAGTCAAAATAAGCGATCAGACTAGAGTCACTTCTCTGATCTCCAATTCTGGCCTCTCCCTTTTGTTTTTCGTTGCAGCATAGGGGTGGGGCTTTGTCTCCTGTTTCATGTTGTTGCCTTAGGAACTGAGGTAAAGTTTGTTGATAGGTGGGCGGGGCAATGGAAGTCTCTGCCTGGAGAATAGCACGGTAGTTTAAGCAGATCTGTTTTTCTCCACTTGTCTGGGTCCCCCGGCTTGGGGTCTCATACTGAGTGCCTCAGTCAGGGTGGGCCCGGAGTGCCAGAGCTCCAAAGCTCCAAAGGGCAGGCAGTGGTTGGCGAGAGTGGCTCTGGGCCCCCCACAGGGTACTTCAGCCAGGAATGGGACTGGTGTCTCTGAGGGGTGGGTGCCCAGAGCCTCCCTGTGTGACCGGCGGCTTGGTGCCGGGTGCTGGACTGGAGACAATGCAGTCGGGGAGAGAGTCGGAGGGGGCTGGGACCCAAAATTCCCATGCACGCAGTGGAATAGCAGCGGCAGGAGGCTGCAATATCTGGCCTTAGGAAATGAGGTAAAGTTTGTTGATAGGTGGGCGGGGAATGGATGTCTCTGCCTGGAGAATGGCAAGGCAGTTTAAGCAGATCTGTTTTTCTCTGCTTGTCTGGGTCCTCCGGCTTGGGGTCTCACATTGAGTGCCTCAGCCAGGGTGGGCCCGGAGTTCCAGAGCTCCAAAGTTCCAAAGAACAGGTGGTGAGCAGCGAGAGTGGTGCTGGGCCCCCTACAGGGTACTTAAGCCAGGAATGGGACCAGTGTCTCTGAGAGGAGGGCGCCCAGAGCCTCCCTGTGTGACCGGTGGCTTGGTGCCAGGCTGGAGACAATGCAGCCGGGGAGGGATCCGGAGGGGGCTGGGACTGGAGACTTCCACACACGTAGTAGAACAGCAGCAGTCGGTGGGGGGTGCTATATCTGGCCCTGCGTGGGACCGAAGTTCCCAGGCCTGGCACCAGCATGGTTGGTGGTGGGCTGGGGGATGGGGGAAGAGAAGTAATAGCCTTTTTGGGAACTCACGTTCAGAGAATCTCACTAGTTCACCTATGCCATTGCCATCTTGCTTCCAGCTCGAATTTATAAATTTTAAAGGACCAGTTTGCTCTGGTAAAAACTGGAGAGGGGCCGAGCTCGGTGGCTCAGCCTGTAATCCTAACACTTTGGGAGGCCAAGATGAGTGAATTGCCTTAGCCTGAGGGTTCAAGACCTGCCCGGGCAATTTGGTGAGCCCTCATCTCTACAATAGCATTAGCCGGGTGTGGTAGCGCACACCTGTAGTTCTGGCTACTTGGAAGGTTGAAGTAGAGCCCAGCAGGTCAACGCTGGGGTGGCGTTGAGTGTACCACTGCACTCCAGCCTCGGAGACAGATTGAGACTCCAACTTACAAAAACAAACAAACAAACAAACAAACAAACAAAAAACTGGAGAGAATTCATAGGTCATGGGCTTGTTTTAACATTTACATGACTTGAACAAATGTGAGACAATGGTAAGTGTGTAATAAGAGTTCTATACTTAGACATGAATATTCTTGTTGGAGTGAGTTTGTGGTCCATATAAGAGATTGGAAATATCCATTGAGAAGTGCATGTCTGTTGCACATGGAGAGAGGACACCAGTACCCAGGCTGTACAACTCTCAGTCTTGAAAGAGGAGTTCTGCCTCCTTTATTTCCTAATCATTTCTAGTGTTTTCCATTCTCCTTCTCTCCATCCCCACCTGCACATGTACTCTGGCCCTTCTCTATCAATGTCTGTGTCATGACTACAGCTTCCTCACTGTTCTCCCCATTCCATAATATTCGACACAGGACTTTGTAGGTTCTGATGAGAAGTTTAGATTTGCTCAAGGTGGTAAAAAATGTTTTCAAATGGAGAATCAGAGGTGACTTACAGGTTATGAATGCAACATTCTGATCACTTACTTGAGATAAGAGAGATTTAGTGCTCTTGGGCCACAGGAACAAGTCAGGCAGTTCATACTGTTTGTCTTCACTTTTAAAGATAAAAGTTATTAGATTCTTTTAAAAAAAGTTATTATATTCTAATACAAAGTGTTGTAAATATGAAATTAGTTAGAATAGATGCTAAAAGCATCAATACCAGTGGGTTGTATCTAAAGATATGTGAGAATATATGAAGAAACATGAGAATTTGGAAATCTTTTAAGAGGTAATATATCTTACAAACAAATTCTTCAGGAGAGTTAATGGCAAATGAGGAACTTAGAATTTTATTTTTCATGGAATTCTCATTTATCACTTACGTTTCCATGCAGCATCTTCTATTATTGAGTGTGGATGCTAAGTTTTAGACAATAATAGAATGATCTTTGTGTGTTAAAAATTTGGAATAACCTTTCTTTTTCTAGATTGACATTGAAATCTTGTGGAATTCCTCACTCAGTGCAGTTGCATTCCAATTTTTAATACTAGTTGCCTAATTGCAGCTGATTATTTTCTCTAGAGGAATTTTGAAGACAATTACAACAATTTGAGAAGTTTTTTCAATGATTTTGGATGTAAACTTGTATTCTTGTTCACAGTATTGATAGAGGTGACACTGTTGCATCACCTGCCTCTGTAGTGTCTTCCTCACTGTCACCAACTGTACTAGGAATGCCAGATGCCCTGAGGTTAAAGTAAAAGCCCAAAGAACACTGGCCTGTCCCATGCCATGTGCTGTGTCCTGAACATGCTGGTAAACATCAGTGTTCTTAAACTACTATAGCCTCTGTGGAAAACACTTTATCAATTCCTAAAAGATCTAAAAATCAACCTTCCATATGACCCTGCAATTCCCCTACTGGGAATATACCCAGAGGAACACAAATCACCCTGTGAAAAAGATACCTGAAAAAGATACCTGCATGTTTGTTGCAGCATTGTTCACAACAGCAAAAATATGGACCCAACCATACTGTCCATTAAAAGAGGACTAAAAAAATTATGTGGTACATATATACACGGAATATTATGCAGTCATAAATAAGGACAAACATAGCTGGGCTCGGTGGCTCAGCCTGTAATACTGTGCTTTGGGAGTCTGAGGTGACTGTATTGCCTGAGCCCATGGGTTCGAGACCCACCTGGGCAACTTGGCGAGATCTCATCTCTACAATAAATCAAAAATTAGCCGGGCGTGGTAGCGTGCGCCTGTAGTTCCAGTTACTTGGAAGACTGAGGCGGAAGGTTCGTTGGAGCCCAGCAGGTCGAGACTGCAGTGGCCAGGAGCAGCCACTGCACTCCAGTCTGGATGACAGAGTGAGACTCCAACTCAAAAATAAATAAATAAGGACAAAACTATGAACTTCACAGCAACTTGGATGGACTTAGAGTCTATAATACTGAATGATCTATCACAGAATTAAAGAACTGAGTATCACATATTCTCACTCATAAGCGAACCTTGAACAATTATCATAATACTAGAAGAAAAGGATTGGCAGTAGCGGAAAACTGCCAGGTTTGGAGAACAGGATGGGCAGTAGTGGGAATCTGCCAGGGGAAAGGGGGCGCATCTCATCAAGGGTACCTGCATAATGAGCATTTGTATACCTAACCCAGAACTGCATCCCACATCTTTAAAATTAAAAATTAAAAAAAATCAGAGTTATGTTTATGAATGGCAAATGAACTGACAAAAATCTCACAAAACTGTATATTTTTGATACTCTTTAGCTAGGCTTATGACAAAAATACACACTCAGTATTTGAAACATTACTATATTTATACAAGCGTGCCTGAATGGGGCATATATGTATACCAAACCCTTAACTGTACCCCACAATATCAAAGTAAAAAATATTGATATAAAAAATGAAAAATAGTCATTAAATCAAGCTTATTAATATTATCCTTGTACTTTTTTCTTCCTGTTCTGTGAAAGTAAAGTTTCTTTTTACATATTTTAAGAGTTGTTATCTATGTATTACTTTTCAAAGTTGAATTGAATTACAATAGAAATGTGTAGTATGACATTTGCTCAAAAGATGGCATTAAGCAAATGAATGCTAGCATTACCATGTGACAGGCAGGGCAGTCAAAGAAAGTGGCAGAAGCACAGCTGTCCTTTGAGGATCACAAGACCATTTAGAAGTGGTGTTTGAAATTCAAGAACATTGTGGAAGCACAACAATGCAACAGAACTTCCAACATGCCTAACAATTGCATGCATTCGTGATAAGTTTGAGATGCATGGTACTGTGTGTGATGTGCACAAGGGAAGATCCAGGAGGCCTCGCCTAGCAACAAGTAGGAGTTCACCACAATCAGAAGTGTCTGGACTCTGATGGTAACAACTCTGAGCACTTCTTATAATTGCAGAAGTCAAATGTGACTTGTATCATCTTTTGTCATCAGTAAATATTGAGTATTACAATTTAATAGTTTTTTCCTCTCTTAAAATGTGTACACATTTTTTTGGCACTGTGTATGTGTATGTGTGTGTGTGTGTGTGTGTGTGTGTGTGTGTGTGTGTGTGTGTGTGTGTGTGTGTGCTGTAGTTTGAGTAGGTGTCTCTGTTGTTCAGGCTGGTGTGCAGTGGCACAATCACCCCTACCACAGCCTCAACCTCCTGGGCTCAGGTGATCTTTCCATCATCTTAGCCTATGAGCAGCAGGGACTACAGGAGTGTGCCATCATGCCTGGCTAATGTTTTTTATTGTTTGTAGAATGAAGTCTCACTGTATTGCCAGGCTGGTCTCACACTTCTGGGCTCAAACAATCCTGGCACCTCTGCCTCCCAGACTGCTGGGATTAAGGGTGTGAGCCACTGTGCCCACCCAGCAATAATAATTCTGATGTGTTTAATGTCTATCACCTTGTGTGTGCTTTCTGTAGAATATGTATTGCCTAATGCACAGGTATTTTTAATTTATATATTGTGAAGTATATCTATTCTACCTCTTACTTTTTTTCACAAGCACAGTGATTTTAAGATCCATTCATTGGGTGGTGACCCTTTAATGAATTATCTACTACTTTCCCAGTGACAAATAATTTAATAGTCTCCAACTCCTTCCCACTCACAGCACTGATTAATATTCTTCCATGTGTTCCAATACAGGTAACAATGTCTTTGGGACGTAGATCCAAGAGTGGCAAGTCCAAGTCATTGGGCAAATGTCTATGAAATCTGACTAAGTTGTGCCGGATTTCGTTTGGAATGGCCATACTCATCTTCTTCTCGCATCATCAGGGCTCAAGGATGCCTGCATCCCCACTATCTCTTGACATTGGAAAGCTTTGTAATTATTTTTAGTCTACTATATGTCTGGTTATTGTAAAAAATCCACTGTTCTTTAGAGAGTGTTTCATGGACATAAAGCAAAAAGAAAGCCATTATAAAGAAGAAGTATGTCAAAGTGCCATAATGTGCCTATTTATTTCAGAAATATAATTTAGAAGTTAGCCAATTGTAATAGGGACACACATGAATAAATTTATCTGAGTTGATAACTAAGTGAGAATTTTTGGCAGAAAGTAAGTATGGAATCAGTAAACTCATTAGATAATGAAGACTGCCTTCACCAGTGAGGTTATTTGAGGATATTTTTCATGAGCTGAGCAAGTTCACTGGTGGCACTTCAGTTTTGTGGAAAGTATATTTAAGCCATGTGATAAGCCTAAAACATATTTATTGAAATAAGTATTGCCAAAAGTGTACTGAAAGTAATAATGTTTTGAGTTCCTTAAACCTTCCTGAGGATACAGAATCAAATAGGGTGCTGCAATGCGAAAGACAAAGAGTTATTTAATAAGACTTTTTAAACCTCTTTGGTGTATCTCCCAGAAACTGAGAAAGTGAATCACTTGCATGACTGGATAGCAAATCACTTTGTAAGCCAGATCTTCTCTAGTTCTTGGCTTTCAACAAAATCAAAGAAGGAAGTAACTAAGGTGTCAGTTGAGAGAATATTTTTAAAAGTTTTAAATAATAAGTCACTATATGAAATTTAGCATTTATTTTGGAGACAATTCAAAGAAAGGGGTGATATTGCTATGAAAAATTTATTTCATTCCATGTATTTTGTTTTGTCAGAATTTATATCTGTTAAAATGAAAAACAGGACTAGACGTGAGACTGAAATTAGTCTCATTCTAGTGACAAGTAATACTCAACCCTGGACACATGAGTTCATTGCAAAACAACTCAGAAAACAACAACAAAAAACCCACCTCATGAACCAATAAGCTTTCACAGAGAGAAGCGGCAAGATGGCGACGGGGCAACCTGGTCTCTGAAGCCCTCTGCAAAGGAGATCTGCAGTGGGTCTCTGACTCTGGCCCCGGGGGGCTGGGGACCCCAACATCACAACCAGCTCTTCATACAGGGCTCGGCCGTTGCCACCACTGGGACATCGCAACAGACTGGACAGTTACTGCGGTGCAAACAGTGCCACCGCCGCAGCCCCTCCCCCCACCGCTGCTGCCATTGCTGCCACTGCCGCGGCCTCTGTGACAGGTAGCTCATCACACCACCTGGGTCCGAGGCGATCCATATCAAACCCCTTCAGGGAAGATCTGCTGGGATCGCTGCCACCTCTCCTGCGACCGAGACTGCCTGCCTGCCCGGCATAAGGCTCCTGTTGCCTGCTCTGAGGCAGGCAGCTATCTTGTTCCTGTCCGGCCCCACCCCCTCTGGGGCGAGCAGCTGAGATAGCACCACCTGCTGGCGATTCAAGGTAGCAACACTGAAACGGGAGAAACAAGCTTGATAAAGACATAGACCAGAGTGCTGAACAGAGGGTAATCTGAACTGTCCTTCACAGAAGATCAGGGGCAACTGACCCTAACTGCAAACTAATTCACCAGCTTGAAAAGAAAACTAGAAATCAGACCTGAAAGGACATTGGACTTAAAGGAAAAGTCTCAGAGTGTGCTTCATTGATTCTACTAATTTAATGACTTAATTCTATTCCTACTGTATTGTTCCTTTTTTCTTTTTTCCTTTTCCTTTTCTTCTCTTTTCTTCTCTCTGTAAACCTTATCTTTGTATAGAGGAACAGCACACTAACAAGGTGGTTGGTTAGCTTGTATGTTAGCATCACTATATGTTCTATTTTTATTTTTTATTTTCTTGTATGAGAGTTGGTTCATCTGTAGCTGTGGTCTATTGTTTTATCTGTTTCAGTATAGGCCTTTCTCTCTATTTGTTGGTACACTCGTTTGTTCCCCCCCTTACTCCTCTATCTCTCCACTCCCCTCTTCGACCCACTATCTGCTCCATTCTCTCCCCTCTGCTAACCACATTTTATTTCAGGGAGTAAACCTACAGCCCCACTGCATGGACAGATTCCAGGACAGTGGGAAGTGGGTTCCACATTATCCACACACCTGCCAGCGAATACCAGGACCTACAGACTGATTTTGAATCACAGCTCTCCTCTTAAGTAAATCTCAAAACTGCAAAAAGGACCACCTCCAACCTACAGTGCAACTTCAGAATTAAACAAAGTAAGAGGACATACATAAAGAATAAGAGATTGAACAAACAGAAGTAAAACCAATCCCTTTACCCCCTGAATAACAGAATTAAAGATGACAGTGACATGGAGGGAAGGAAAAAGTAGGGAGGGGGAAAAACCACACAAATGAAGAAAAACCAAAAGAAGAATATAGGTCTTACACAGACCCCTGGGAAATCAGACACTGAGAAAACAGATTCTGGAACACAAACAATGAAGAGTCCCAGAATGACTGGTTACATGCAACAAACCCAGATATCAAGACATTAATGGAGAGAATTTAAAAAATTGAGGAGAGACAAGAGGAAAACAGGAAGGAGCTGATGTCAGAAATGACAGCAGTAAAGAATACTGTGATGGAAATGAACAATAGACTAATAAGCATGGAAAGTAGAATCAGCCAAGCAGAAGAAAGAATCTCAGAGCTCGAAGACCAAAACACAGAACTAACCCAAACTGTCAACAGCATAGAAAAGAAGCTCAAAAAGACAGAACAAAACCTGCGAGAGATGAATGATCACTTCAAGAGACCAAACCTAAGAGTAATTGGGCTTCCTGAGGCAGAAAGAGAAACAGAAGCCATGCTGGAACAAACATTTCATGAAATCATTCAAGAAAACTTCCCTCTCATTAAGGATGAAAAAATTCAAACACAAGAGATTCAGAGAACCCCTGCAAGACAACAAATGAGAAGACCAACTCCCAGACACATGATAATTCGCCTAAACAAAGTAGCTATGAAAGGAAAAATCCTAAAGGCAGCAAGAGAAAAAGGCCAGACTACCTACCAGGGAAAACCAATTAGAACAGCAGCAGATTTATCCACAGAAACCCTTCAGGCCAGGAGAGCCTGGAGCCCGATCTTCAAAGTTCTAAAAGAGAAACAATTTCAACAAAGAATAATCTACCCAGACAAACTAAGCATCATTAGTGAGGGAGACTTGAAATCTTTTCCAGACATCCAATCCCTAAGAACCTACACTGCCACCAGACCACCTCTACAAGAAGCACTTAAGAAAGTACTGAACACAGAAGAAAAAGAAAAAAGAACAACTGCATTCTTCACAAGAGTACAGGCAAAAGATTAAAAACACACATGAACCAATTCCAAAATCCAAAGAAAGACAACAAATAAACAGGAACAACTCTGTAAGAACCTTATGACAGGGATCAACTCTTGCATTTCAATTATTAGCCTAAATGTGAACGGACTAAATGCAGCACTGAAAGGACATAGATTGGCAAAATGGATAAAATATCATCAGGCAACAATCTATTGCCTTCAAGAGACTCACCTCACTAGAAAGGACACCCACAGACTCAAAGTAGAGGATGGGAAACAAACTTTCAGGCGAACGGAATACAAAAGAAAGGAGGAGTAGCGATCTTAATTTCAGACAAAATATCCTTCAAGCTATTAAAAATCAAAAAAGATACAGAGGGCCACTACATAATGATAAAAGGCTCAATCCATCAACAAGAAATATCTGTGCTAACTATATATGCACCCAACACAGGTGCGCCGACTTTCATAAAGCAACTTCTTGGAAAACTAAAGAAAGATATTGACTCTAACACTATCATAACTGGGGACTTTAATACCCCGCTCACAAACCTAGACAGATCATCAGGACAAAAAATCAGCAAGGAGATCCGGAACCTCAATGTGACTTTGGACTAAATGGACTTAATTGATACCTACAGAACACTCCATCCAAAGACCACAGAATACACATTCTACTCATCACCACATGGAACATATTCTAAGATCGACAACATACTCGGCCATAAATCAAGCATAAGCAAATTTAAAAGGACCAAAATTCTGCCAAACACCCTCTCGGACCACAGTGGAATAAAAATAAACATTGACACCAACAAAGTCCCCCCAAAACCCACAAAGACATGGACACTAAACAGCATGATGCTAAACAACTCCTGGGTCAATGACAAAATCAAAACAGGGATCACAAGATACCTGGAAACAAATGAAAATGAAGAAACATCTTACCAAAATCTCTGGGATGCCCTGAAAGCTGTACTAAGAGGGGAATTTATATCCATACAAACACACATGAAGAAAATGGAAGGAACAGAAATTCACAACCTAACAAGCCACCTAAAGAAGCTAGAAAAGCAAGACCACAAAAACCCTAATTTCAGCAGAAGAATCCAGATCACCAAAATAAAAGCCCAAATCCAGGACATAGAAGACAAAAAGATAATACAAAAAATCAATGAAACAAAAAGCTGGTTCTTCGAAAGGGTAAACAAGATTGATGGTCCCCTAGCTAGACTGACCAAGAAAAAATGAGAAAAAAACCAAATAAGCATAATCAGAAACACAAAAGATGAAGTCACATCTGACCCTGCAGAAATACAAAAATCATTAGAGACTACTACGTACACTTGTATGGAAACAAACTTGAAAACCTTAAGGAAATGGAGAACTTTTTGACCTCACACAACCTACCTAGGTTGAAAGAAGAAGAAATTGAGACCCTAAATAAACCAATAACAATCAAGGAAATCGACTACGTAATAAGAAAACTTCCTACAAAAAAAAGCCCTGGACCAGATGGCTATCCAGCAGAATTCTACAAGACATTTAAGGAGGAGCTGATACCAATCCTACTGAAGGTATTCCAGGCAATTGAAAAAGATGGAACTCTCCCCAAATCATTTTATGAAGCCAACATCACATTGATACCCAAGCCAGGTAA
>NW_007078492.1:0-574 GCF_000164805.1 Carlito syrichta | reverse complement strand
AACAGGACCCCTATCTATCTCCATGCACAAAGGTTAACTCCAAATGGATCAGAGACCTAAATGTAATACCTCAAACCATAAGAACCTTAGAAAAGGAAGGAAATACTCTCATGGAAATCGGAACTGGCATCCAATTCCTGTACAAAACCCGAAACCCACAGGACTTAAGAGAGAAGATAGACAAATGGGACCTTATTAAACTGACAAGCTTCTGCAAAGCCAAAGAAACCATCAAGAGAGCAGGGAGACAGCCTACAGACTGGGAAAAAGTCTTTGCCAACTCTAGGTCTGACAAAGGCTTAACATCCTGGATCTACAAGGAACTGAAGCGTACTGAAAAGAATAAAACAAACAACCCCATTATACAATGGGCAAAAGACATGAACAGACACTTCACTAAAGAAGACATTCGAGCAGCCAACAAACACATGAAGAAATGCTCAACCTCACTAATCATCAGGGAGATGCAAATCAAAACCACACTGAGATACCACCTAACTCCAGTCAGAATGGCAATTATCAACAACTCAAAAAATAACAGCTGCTGGAGAGGGTGTGGTGAAAAGGGAACACT
>NW_007078491.1:0-674 GCF_000164805.1 Carlito syrichta | reverse complement strand
TTCAATATGATGGTGGGTGCCTCTCTTTTCCTCTTCTGTGGGAAGCTTGCTCTGTACACAGCCCTCTTCCGCTCTTTGCCAGCTTTGCTAAAGTGATGAGGCAATACATTGAAATCTTAAAATATTGCACCATTGTAGATTTCAAGTAACAAAATGACAAGAGTTATTCCATCGTAATGGAAAAATAATCACAAGAATAGATAAAACTAGTTTCAGTTAATATTAAAACACTTCTGCATGTTTCTGAAGTGTAGCCAATGTTTACATTCATAGTCTCTTAGCAAAGAAATATTGCTCTTAAAATTTTACATAATTTTACTTTGACACTTCTCATTAAGGGTATCATTTTATGTTTAAAATATTCCTATAATTGTAGATATAAAATTGGTTCACCTATTCTCTCTTCATTGACACAAACAGTTGTTGAGAAAATGAGTGAACCATACGAAAAAGTATGGCTGAATGTACTTTCACAAACGCAGAAGAACGAATGTAGCAATGACCTACGCCTGGTGCTTGGTAAAGCATGTTATTTTGGAATTGACTATTCACCAAGTGTGTAATGAGACTTAACCTGCTATAGACTATTTACATTCAAGTATCCAAAAGTATAGGTAGAATCTAAGAGTCAGTTCATATTATTGGTTATTCTTACTTGGCTCACAATCAGAGAT
>NW_007078490.1:0-758 GCF_000164805.1 Carlito syrichta | reverse complement strand
CAGGCCAATATTCTTGATGAACATAGATGCTGAAATTCTCAACGAGATCCTAGCAAACTGGATTCAACAGCATACCTAAAAAAATAGTCCACCATGACTAAGTAGGCTTCATCCCAGGGATGCAGGGCTGGTTCAACATTTGTCAAACTATAAATGTCATTAAATACATCAACAGACATAAAAAAATAAAAGCCACATGATTATATCATTAAATGCAGAAAAAGCTTTTGATAAAATACAAACCCTCAAACATCTAGGCATAGATGGAACATGCCTCAAAATAGTAAGAGCTATCTATGATAAACCCACAGCCAGCATACTGGTGAACACACAGAAATTGGAAACACTTCCCCTGAAAACTGGAACAAGACAAGGATGCCCACTCACCCCTCTTGTTCAACATAGATTCGGAAGACCTAGCCAGAGCAATCAGACAAGAGAAGGAGATTAGGGATATCCAAATAGGAAAAGAGAAAGTCAAGTTATTCCTCTTTACAGACAACATGATTCTATAACTGAAAAATCAAAGAGAATCTGTCAAAAACCTACTTGCACTGATAAAGGACTTTGACAAAGTCTCAGGGTATAAAATAAACGTGCAAAAGACAATCGTATTTCTTTACACCAATAAATAAGCAACAGAAACCCAAATGAAAAGCATAATCCCATTCACAATAGCCACCGAAAAAAGAAATACCTTGGCATCATCCTAACCAGAGATGTGAAAGACCTTTACCATGGAAACTACAAATACTGCT
>NW_007078489.1:1795-19983 GCF_000164805.1 Carlito syrichta | reverse complement strand
GAGGGAGAGACTTGCACCACAGGGATATCCTCATTATCCAATGTACAGCCCTGGCACCAGCGGGATCTCTCAGCAACTGATAAGCTCCTACAATTGGAGAAGGCTGTACTTTTTAAAGAACCCCTGCAACTGGAAAAGCCCCTGCCCCAGAGAAGAGCCCCTAAACATGGGGCAGAGCCCATCCACCCGTGAGAGAGTACTTGTATCCGAGAAAGAACCCTGCACGTGACAAACAACCATGCACTGGAGAAAGACTTCAGACCTGAGATAGAGCCCTGCAACTGACAAAAATCTACAACCCAAAATAGCCTCTGTAACTGGGGAAGAGCCCAGCACCTCAATAAGCCCTCTTGTATTTGAGGGACAGGTTTTCCCCCTGAGGAAGCACCCCTGAATCTGAAGGAGAATGCCCACTTTACAGAGTCCCAGAACCTGCAAAAGAACTCCTGCACTGGACACAGTCCTCGCACTTCATGAAGAATCCCTGCAATGAAGAAAGAGGGACAGTCCAGTCCAGTCCCTGATGGAGAACTGCTGCATGTTAGGGACAGTCTATTACCTTGGGGGAGAGCCCTGTACCTGAGAAAGAACCCCAGCAGAAAAAAAGTTAAAGCCCAGCATCTAATATAGAGCCCCCATACCTGAAAAAGACCTCCTGCACTTGAGAAAGAGCACTGAATCCAATGAACTCCTCCTCACTAAAGGGAGGGTCTCTAAACCTAAGGATGAGCCCAGCACCTGATGAAGAGCCCCTGCACTCGGAGGACAGTGCTGCACCTTTCGAACAGCCTTTGCACCCAAAGAGCCCAAGTCCCTGAACTTGGATAGAGGCCCTCAACCTAAGGGACAGCCTTACACCTGAGGGACATCTCTGGCCCCTGAGTAACAGCACTGAGTCTGAAGGAGAACTACTGTACCTCAGGGAAATACCCTTTGCCTAAGATGCAGCCCTTCTACCTGAAGATTCAGTGCTCTTGGTCATCTCCTACAACTGGTGGAGAACCTTGATACAAGACTGCCTGTATCAAGAAGAGCCCCTGCCCCTGGAGAAGACCTCCTAAATATGCGGGAGGAGCCCATTCACCTTGGGGAGAGTACTTGCACCTAACAAGAACCTGGCACTAGGCAAAGAACCATCCATGCACTGGAGAAAAAGTCCTGAACCTGAGATAGAGCTCTACAGCTGAAAAAGAATCTAGAAACTAATGAAGAGACTCTGCACCTGGGTGAGAGTCCTGCACCTGAAGAAGCAATCCTGCACATGAAAGAGAGTTGTTCCACCTGAGAATGCACTCCTGAACCTGAAGAACACCAAGCTTATAGAGTCCCAGAACCTGAAGGAGAGCTCCTGCACCAGATGGAGATTCCACACATTTCAGGAATAGTCCCTGCAATGATAGTCCCTGTGAGACAGTTCAGTCTCAGATGTCAAAGTGTTGCCCATTAGGAGGGGATATAAATCTGGTAGACAGCCCTGCAACAAAAAAAGAGCTCCTGCACCAGACAAAAGCCCAGCATCTGAAAAAGAGCCCCTGAAAAAGATCTCATGTACCCGAGTAAGAGCACTGAATCTAAGGGATTACTGCTCATTTGATGGTGGGTCTCTGAAACTAAGGACTATCCCAGCACCTGATGAAGAGCCCCTTCATCAGGTGAACATTGCACCTTTCCAACAGCCTTTGCACCTGGAGAGCCCCTACCTCTGGGGAAGAGCCCCTGGACTTGGGAAGAGGCCTTCAACCTCAGGTACAGCCCAGCACCTGAGGAAGTGCACCAGACACATGATGGACAACCTATCCACCCGAGGAAGCACACGACACATGAAAAAGAGCCCTGCAACTGAGACAGAGCCCAGAACCTGACGACAAGTCCCTGAATCTGAGGGACAGCCCTACACTTGACAAAGAACTTCTATACCTGACAAAAAGCTGATGCACTGAGAAAGAGCTCCTGCACATGATGGAGAGCTTCTGCTCTCCCTGTGCCTTAGGAAGAGCCTCCACATCTGAAGGAGATTTCTTGAAACTGAGGAGAAGTTCCCACACACATGGAAGAACCACTGCACCAGAGGAAGAACCACTGTACCAGAGGAAGAGCCTCTATACCTAATGAAGGAACCCTGGACCTGAGAACGAGCATGATACCTGAAGACAAATTCCTGCACCTGAGGGACAGCCCTAAACTGGAGGGAGAGCTACTGCCCCCGAGGGAGTTCACAGCATTAGTGAAGGGCCCCTGCACCTAAGGAAGAGTCTTGCACCTGTGTCAAAGTACTGAAACTGAGGGATATCCCTGCTCCTGTGGGACTTGCCCCACATCTGACAGTGTTTGTAGAAACTGCTGAAGAACCCCTGCAGGTAAAGAATTCCTACATCAAAGGAGAGCCCCTGAACCTGAGAAAGTGTCCAGCACATGAGGAAGAGCCCCTATACCTGGAAAAGAGCCCTGTACCTGATAGGGAGGACTTTCATTCAAGAGTTCCTTCACATGGGGTAGAGTCTTATACCTGAAGAAATGCCCCCACATGTAAGGGAAACACTTATACCTGAGGGAGCCTCCCTGAATCTGAGGAAGAACTGCCAGCTTATGAAGAATTCTGAACCTCGGGGAGAGTCTTGCACCTGGGGGGAGGCCCCACATTGAATAAAGAGGCTTCCACCTGAGGGAGAGTCCCAGCACATAAGAGACAGCACTGCAGCTAAGGAAAAGTGCTAAACTTGAGGGAGAGCCACTGCACCTAAGGGAGAACGCTGCACCTGACAAAGAACAACGCACCTAAGAAAGAGTCCTGTACCTGAGATGAAGCCCTGCAACTAAGAAAAAATCCAGAAGAGCCCTTGCACCTGGGGCAGAGGCCTGCATCTGAATAAATGCTCCTGCACATGAGGGACAGGTACACCACTGAGACAGTGCCCCTGAATCTGAGAGAGAACCCAGTACCTTATGAATAGTCCCTGCACTGGAGGGAGAGTCCAGCACATGACGAAGAGCCCCTGCACCTAAGGGAGAGCCGTGCACCTGAAGAAGAGTCTTTGCTGCTCAGAGAGAGACCAGCACCTGAAGAAAAGGCCCAGAACCTGAGAGTCACAATGCCTGGAAAAGAATCCAGGACATGAGGAAGAGGCCCTGCAACTGATGAAGAGATCTTGCATTGCGAGAAATCCTCTTCCTGAGGAGAGACCCTGTAACTGAAGAAATACTCCTGTACATGAGGGAAAGTCCTTCACTTGAGGACTGTCTCTGCATATAAAGAGAACTCTGCACCCTATAAAGAGTTCATGCATCAGATGGATGGACTTGTCCCTGGGAGAGGCATGCACCAGAGCAAAGGCCCTGAAACTGAGAGCCCTACACATGAGGGAGAGCCCTGAACCTAATAAAGATCCTGGCACCTGAAGGAGAACCGTGCACACCAAAGAGACTCTTGCACCTGAGGGAGAGCCAAGAAGTTGAAGAAAAGCCCATGTGCCTGAAGGAGATTTGTGCACCTGAGAAAGAGGTCCTGCCCCTGAGGGAGTGCCCAGCACCCCATGAGGAACCCCTGTACCAGAGGGAAACATCCTGTGCCTGAGAGGCACTGCACTTAAGGAGAGACTCAGCTCCTGAGGAGAAGTTCCTGCACCTAAGAGCCCTAGACCTGAAAAAGAGCTCCTACATCCTTAGGAGACAACAGCATCTTATGAAGAGCCCTTGCCCCTGAGGAGTGCCCTGAAATTTGGGAGAGGTCTGCACCTGAGAAATTCATTGCACCAGAGAAGAGTCCAGCACTTGGTTGAAAGCCTCTGCACCTGAGGGAGAACCAGGCACCTGAGGAGAGCCCATGCACCTGAGAAAAAGCCCATCCCCTGATGATGAGGCCCTGAACAATAGGGAAAGCCAAACCTGACGAAGAGCCCAGAACTTAATGAAGGGTCCCTGAACATAAATAAAGTCTCCTATATCTAAGTAGCAGTATTGAATCTGAGGGAGAACCACTGCAACTCAGGGAGTTCCTTCTCTCCCTAGAGAGGACCCCTACACCTAAGGAAGAGTCAAGCACTTGATGAAGAGCCCCTGTGCCTGGACAAGTGCCTTAAACCGTTTGAAGAGTCTCTACACCTGAAGAGCCTTGGCCTCTGGTTAAGTGCTCCTGAACATGGGAAAGAGCCCTTCAACCTAAAGGTTGAAGGAGTGCACCTGAAGAAGTGCCCTGGCACATGCACCTGAAGAAGTGCCCTGGCACATGACAGAGAACCCCTGCATCTAAGGAAGAAGCCTGCCCTTGAGAAAGAGCCATGAACACGAGAAAGATCCCTGTACCTGAGATATAGTCCTGCAACTGAGACAGAATCCAGAAGAGACCCTGAACCAAAAGCAGAACCAAACACCTAATGAAGAGCCATTTACCTGGAGAAGTGTCCTGCACCTTGTCAAGAGCACCTGTACCTGGGAGAGCCCCAGCCCCTGGGGAAGTGCTCCTGACCATGGAAAGGAGAACCACAACCTAAGGGACAGCCCTATACCTGAAGAAGTGTCCTGGCACATCATGGAGACCACCTACACTTGAGGGAGAACCTTTGCATCTGAGGGCATGCCCTGCCCCTGAGAAAGAGTTCAGCACGTGATAAAAAGTCCCTACACCTGGGAAAGAGCTCTGTACCTGATGAAGAGCCCCTGCACTGCAAGAGCCCCTTACATGGGGTAGACCCCTGCACCTGAAAAAATGCCCCTGCATATGAGGGCATCTCCCTCCACCTGAGGGAGCCTCCCTGCATTTGAGGAAGAACCTGGAACCTTATGAAGAATTGTGAACCTCAAGGACAGTCCTGCACCTGAGGGAGAGCCATGTACCTGGGGGAGAGTTCCCACACCTGGGGGAGAGCCACTACACTGAAGTAAGATGCTTGCACCTAAGCTAGGATCCCCAAAATGGAGGAAGAGGCCCTGCACTTAAGTGAAACTTTCTGCCACTGAGATACCCATGCACCTGAGAAAGAACTAAAACTGGAGGGAGAGCCCTACACCTGATGGAAGAACCTTAAACCTGGGCAAGATTTCTACACCTTAGAGCCCTCTGCCCAATGAAAAGCCCTAAAACTGAAACAAGACCCTGCACCTAATTGAGGTGACCAAGAGAGAGATGCTACATCTGTGGGAGCTGCTACCCAAGGGAGATCCCTGCACCAGAGGGAAAGCTGGAAACCTCAGAGAAAACTCTGCACCTGAGGAGAGCTCTGCACTTGAGTAAAAATACCGAATGTGATAGGAGCTCCTACACCTGAGGGAGAGTTCCTGTATCTGAGGGAGATCCTTGCACCTAAGGAGGAGCCCTGACCATGAAGGAGATTCTTGTACCTGAGGAAAAGTTCAGCATCTGGAGGAGGGCCCTGCACCTGGAGGAGAGCCCCCCCACACACACACCTGATGAATAGCACCTGAACCTGGGGAAGTCTTGAGGCTGATGAAGAATTCCAGAACCTGGAAAAGCTCCTGCCACTATGGAGAGCCACTGAATACAGCAGAGAGCCCCTGAATCTAGGGGAGATCACTACACCTAAAAAAGTGCCCCTGTATAAGACAGTGAGTCTCTCCACCTATGGGAGAACCATGTACCTTGTGAAGAGCTCCAGCATCTGAGGGAGAGCTCCTCACTGCAGAAAAAAATCCATGCATCTAAGGGAGGGCACTGTGCTTGAAAAAGAGTCCTGCCCCCCAAGGCAGACACCTGCACCTCAAAGAGAGCCCTGAATCTGAGTTAGAGCCCTGATGCTGAAGGATAGTTCCTACACCTCAGGATGAGCCCCTCTATCTGAGAGAGATCCCTGCAACTGAGGAAGAACCCTCAGTGTAAAATGGAGCCTTGCACTTAGGGAGAGCCCTGAACATGAAAAAGAGTCCAGCACTTGATAAAGACCCTCTGCACCTAAGAGAGAGCCCTACACCTGATGAAAAGCTCTTGCACATGAGGCAGAGCTTCTGCTCCTATGTAAGAATGCTGAAACAGAGAATGCCTGCAGCTAAGAGACCCTGAATCTGAGGGGGAGCTCAGTACCTGATGAAGAGGCTCTGCACCTAAGTGAGAGCTCCTACACCTGAGGGATGAAGAACACTTGCACTTAAGGGAGAGCCCTGCACCTGATGAAAAGCTCCTGCACTTGAGAAAGCTCCTGCACCTTAGGGAGAGCCCCTGAACATAGAAGATGCCCTACACCTGGGGAAGAGCCCCTGCCACTAAGGGAAAGTCCACACACCTAATGATGAGCCCCTGCATAAGAGAAAATCTGGCATCTTATGAAGAGCTCCTGCTCTTGGGGAACTGCCTTGCACCTGACGGAATTCCCTACACCCAAGGGAAAGCCCTTGACCTGAGAAAGATTCCAGCATATGACAAAGAGCTCCTGCAACTGAGGGAGAACCCTGTACCTGAGTAAGACTGCTGAATCTGAGGCAAAGCTCCTGTAACTGAGGGAGAGCCCTATACCTTAGGGAGAGCTCTGTACCTGAGAAAGAACTCCTGCACCACAGGGAGAGCCCCTGCACCTGAGGGGGTGCTGTCTTACCTTAGGTAGAGTCCTAGAGCCTAAGGGAGAGCTTCTGCAACTGAGGAAATGTTTCTGCATCCGATGAAGAGATCCCCCATCAGATCAAGAGGTCATACTCTGATGATGAGCTTCTGCACCTCATGAAGAGCTCCTCTACCTGATAAGAAGCCTCTACACCTGATGAATGCCTTCCACATCTGAAGTAAGACTTTTGAGCCTTGGGCAGAGCTGCTGTACCTAATGTAGACCTCCTCCCTGTAATAAAGGTCACCTGCAACTATGGGGTCAAGAGCAGAGGCACAAAGATTTAGGCTTACCTCCCTCCAGATCCAGGTACCAATGTCCACCAAAAGGTGTGCTGCAGTGGAGACAAGAAAGGCGACTTGAGAACAGGACTTGAGAGGAACTTGGGGCTGTAATCTCACTTCGGGCAGTTGGACTTGGAACTGCCTGTCCCCCAGCATCAGTCACCTGTCAGTGAATATTTAGGTCACTGCCACATTTTTGCCATTAAAAACAAGACTCTGTGAGCACTCTTATACTATAAGTATTGTACATATATCATATTTCTTTCAAAGAGATTTCTAGAAATAAGATTAGATACCACTAAATTTCCCTTCAAAGCCTGTTTTATTACTTCACCAGTCTGTAATACTGTTGACAATAGCTGTCTTATTTCCCAAGAACTTCCTAAGTGCCAGGCACTGAATTATGCACTATTCACGCAATGTCATGCTTGATCCTCTCATCGACCCAGTTTGGTAAGTTCATATATGATCTCGATTTTAGAGATGAGGTTCCAGGCAAAGGGCACACAAGTTACTTGCTTAAACAGACTAAATCAACAGCAGACCCAGGCATTCTGACCCAAAGAATAGCCCGTTCTTTCAGAGAAAACCTACCCCTACTCAGGAAGGGAGAGCTTGGGGACAAGGCAGCCACTAGGCCTAGTGATGTTGGTCGCTTCACCCAGACAGGACATCAACTGGAAGCTTATTGTTGGAAATGTCGCCATCCTGTATCTTCATTAACAAATACTGAGTTTTGTATTGATGTAAACACTATAGTACAAGGTCTTAAAAGGATCTCACTGCAGCTATGCCCATGCCTAATTTAATCAGCAGAGTGGTTCTGCTGAACCTTTGCCAGGCAACTGGTTGGATTTTTTTTTTTTTTTTGAGTCAGAGTATCTCTTGTTGCCCAGGCTGGAGTTTGGTGGCACATTCACGGCCACCCCAGCATTGACCCACTGTGCTCAGGTGATCCTTCCACCTCAGTCTTCCAAGTAGTCAGAACTACAGGCAGTCACTAACATGCCCAGTAAATTCTTGATATATTGTAGAGATGAGGTCTCACCAAGTTGCCCAGGCTTTATCTCAGACCCCTGGGCTCAGGCAATCCTTTCACCTCAGTCTCCTGAAGTGCTGGAATTACAGGTTTGAGCCACCCCACCTGGCCTGAAGTGATTTTTTCCCAGTTAAATTAACTGGCTGTCTTGGGTGTCCATCATGTCAGGCCCAGTGTACCATGAAATGGGATAGTGGGTCGATCCAATTCCAGGCCATGCTTAGTGTTGTGCATTCTTAAAAACTAAGTCGCTTATCAGGTATGAACATACCATGAGAACTGGGGATCCAGAGGACCACACGTTTCCAGATATGATTGTTGCCGTGGACTCTTTGGGTGGAGCCCCTCTGTCCCTAGAAGGGAAAGAAGTAAGAAAGATGAAAGAAGAGAGTTGGCCTGCAAGTGGGTGCCTATCCCTCACTGTCGCTAGATGCTCGTCACATCCAGTGCATCTAATGGTCTCCTAAGAAGACACCACTATGTCTCTTCTTACTTAGAAGGAATTGATTTTGTTCAAGACAGTGGTAGTCCCATGGAAGTGTGTGCTCTGGTGTCACACACACTTTTGATGAGGAATGGGGACCTTCCTCATTGAACCTCCAGCCTGGTCTCATATGCATGTGCACACATACATACATACATGCATGGCACACAACCAAGCTATTGGGAGAGTAGTGGTGGTGCTTAAACATCACTCAAGTTGTAGTGAGGTTTCTTGCAGGGAAATACTGTGGGGTTGGAAGAAATATTTAAAGTCATTGAAAGTGGGGTGGACGCAAGGTATGACCCCTGGATGAGGGAAAGAACAGGGGGTGGCTGACTGGCCTACACTGGGGTCAGGGCTGTGTTTTTAAGCATGGTATGCAGGCATGGGCCCCAGCTTCCTCCCCATGGCACCCACCCTCCCCAATGCATGACAACTTCATGTTGAGCAGTTAGCTGTTTGGAGGATGGTCCTTCCTCTTCCTGAGCTGTTTGGAGGATGGTCCTTCCTCTTCCTGTTGAGGAATTTCCCTCCCGTGTTGTACACACACTCACATATGTTCACACACAGGCTTATACGTGCTCATACACAGGTGTAAAATGCTCACACACAGGTTCACACATGGTCACACAAAGGCACATACTCACACAGCCTCACACATAGGCACCCACAAAAGCTCACAATGCTCACACACAGGCATACACACACACACACAGGCTCAGACAAGCTCACACACAAGCACACAATCATACAGTCTCACACACAAGTCCACACATAGTTTCATATATGCTCACATAGCTTCACACACACACACTCATACACAGGGACATGCTTACTCACAGTCTCACACACACACACACAGGCTCACATCCAGGCTCACACACACACTCACTGCACCACCCGCCACTACCTGCCACACAGACACCCCCACGAGGGCATCTGAGGATCCCCCAAGGCCTCAAGGCTAATATGCCCAGAAATGTACCTGAGAATGATGGTCAACTGTTAGAGGCCAGACACAAATGCCCATCTCTAGTGACCCTGTGCCTTAGCTTCTCAGTCACCATGAATCTGGGGTAAGGAGGCCTGCAGTGCCAGAGGCTCACAGAGATCCCTGGACACCCAGGGCTCTGTGTATGGTGTGGCAGGAACGTGGGTTGCTAACAGCCAGGAGACCTTAATCAAGGCAGTGCTGCCTTGTCATGCTGTGACAATAAAAAGTGACCCTCACTGTTGTAGCCTGGAAAAGAGAGCTTGGAGGGAAGGAAGAGAGAGAGAGCAGGCAGGGAAGACAAAGAGAAAAAAAAATATGGGAGAGGGAGAGAAAGAGGGAGAGAGGAAGAGAGGAAGACAGGAAGAGAGAGAGAGAGAGAGAACAAATCATAGAGAACACATGAAAGAGAGAAACAAGAAGTGAAGGGGAGAGAGAGCCACAGCCTCTCAGAGCCACACCCATGTAACAGATGGTGCCACCCTGGACAGATGCCCCATGCTGAGCACTCAAGTCTGTGTGCCAAGATGAAGAACACAGCCTATGAACTAACTAAATCCCCTTGGAACGCAAGGCATCCTTGGGGTCTCCTAGAATGTTCTATATGGACTTTGAGTCACTAAACAGACTCCCTCTTTGGAGGACAGTGGCCAAGTCTGGGTGGAACGTGGGTTGCCAACAGCCAGAAGAACTTAAGCAACTCCATGGAGCTATCAGGCCCTTTCCTCTCGATGGGTAGTAAGTGGCAGGACTCGTCTCAACTTCAGTGTGTCCCAAAACGTGACCTGGATATCCCAGAGTGCACTGGACACATAAAAGCTCTGAGTACTCAGGGAGGAAGCCCGATTAACTCCAAAGAGCACTGTCCTTTGCTGGTTATGGGGCTACAGCCACTGCTGCTCAGCCAATGCATCTGTAAGCTGGTTCTCCAGAGTCCACATATGAATCCAGCTTTATTGGACTAGACCAACACACAGACATGCACACACTCACATATATTTCCAGGCAATGTGTACACATGCATATGGACCCATGAGCACACACATACTCATACACATGCATGGGCATGCACACAGAGCTGAAAACAACTTGGAACCCAGGAGGAATCTTCCTCTCCTGCTGTTGCTGTGTTGTGTGTGATGCAAAGTTCTGGAGAGAATAGCTTCTTCAGCCAGCAGACCCTGCCCTCATTGCAGGCACGTCCAGGATGGCACAATGGCCACATGCCACACAGTCTGGTGGCTGGCGGGGATGGGGGTGAGGTTCCCACCTCTCTTCCTTCTGGGAGGTCACCTGCTGTGAACATTCACTTTGGGATGACTGTAACTGAAGGCATTCAGTATTCTGCCAGGATATGAACGCTAGATATGAATGCTAGCATGATGCCACTCAGGAATTCCACACATGGGAAAAGAGAAAATTCTAGTCACCAGGCTCTGGGTTCAACTAACACAGGGTAAGCAGATCAGAGTTGAATTACCACAGTGTCCAGTGATCAATGAGAAATGAATCATGTCTTCTTTCCAGGGCTTAAGATGTGTAAACGTCACTACAGAAGCAAGCAGCTCTTTAGTTGATGGCTACAACACAGACTAAGGTCAAGAGGCACTAGACACCATACTTTCTAGTGAGGAATCACCACACAATCTCGCGTGTCCTCCGCTTCTGAATTCCTAATCCTCCTACCAACAACTAACCAGCTCTCCAGGCTGGTACTAGGTCTACAAAAGGTTTGTTCTTCTTGCAGCAAAGAACTAGAGAAATACAGTGAGAATCGTTCTTTACAGGTTAAACTGTGTCACACCCAACTTGTGGAGAGCATTGAGTCTATTTTTATTAGACACCAATTTTGTTGTAATGACTATCACTTGAATAAATGGGCAACCAACAGGGCTTAGAGAACACAGGTGTGTTTCTGTTTTTTCTATGGTAGCGGTATTTGTTGTAGAGAATTTGACCTGTATTCTGGCCATGAGTTTTATTCAACATGTTGGAGACTTGGTTCTTCCAGTGCTCATGCATTATATGCAAAGCACTATGGCATGAAAGTCACTTACAAAGCTGTGAAGAACTCTCTGAAAACAAGAAGCTTCCAGCACACAAAACCTCAACCAGGAGGTATGTACTGTTTTAGTTAGCTACATCCTCTGGATAGTGTAAGGTTGGCTGTTTTTAATATGAAGAAGTTGGTTCCATCCTAGAATTTGCAACACAAACTGTTCTAAAGTGTTTCATGTACAAATTCTTGCCTTCTTCCGAACTGGGTTTAGTTTATGTGTGAGGGTCATCATTTTGAACATAATCACATTGAGCTATGATATAGGGAGGCCCTTAGGGACTAAGATGTGCATCCAGCTGTTTTTGACACTAACCCCCTCCCCCCGGCAAAACAGGGTATCTGGAGCTTCACAGTCTGCTCAAATTTCTGTCTTCCCTATTGCTGTCACTTCTTCCTTCTTAACCTGTTTCCTCTAGAAGTCTGTTTCTCTCCCTTAAGTTCAATCTGCAGTAGATCTGGAAACCAAACATGTAGAAATGGCTGTGATCTCTGCAGGTGTCCTCAGGCCCAACTGGAATGGTCAGAATTGCAGGTCACCACAATGGCAGGGCATCCAGACTTCCCGTCCAGCAGGCAGCCTTTGCCAAAGAGCTCTTGTCCCATAAGCAAGGACCTTGGCCTCAGGTACTAAGTGGCACTCATTATCAGGGCTGACAGAAGCTCATACTGGGGTGCAGTGAGGAGTTGGCTTCAAGATTCCCTTAGTTCTGAAATACTTTGTGAGTATGTGTGCAAACATACACATTACACCACTTACATACAGGTATACTCAGCAGGAGGGCACAAACTCACTGGACACCACACCATGCATGCTGGTACTTAGGTTATTGAGATAGGAAGATATAGTTCTGCAGCAGTGAAGTCATGGACATCTTCAAACAGAGTTAAGAGTGAATACCCAATTACCCCTTGCTCTTACTATTCCTGCAAAGTACTATACCCTTGGAGGCCAGGAAACACCTTCGCTGTGGAGGATGGTGCCAAAAAGGAAAGGGCTGGGCTCTAGCAATGGGCACTGACCACATTGGCTTGGGGGAGAGTGAGGCCGTTTCTAGGGCCAACTCCAGTCATGAGATGTCATTTTGAGAAAGAACTCATAAAATAAGCTGCCAACTGTGGAGGAACTGAGGCCTTCTTACACATTTCAGGAGTGCCATGATGTGGTACAAAGGATACACAGTAGGGAGAGCAAGATTCCAATCTTGATTCTACATTTCCTGGCTGTGACACTTAAGGCAGTGACTCTCACAGCCGTATCTCCTTTCTCAAGTAAGGGAATGGGTGCAGCACAGAGTCTGTCTACCAGCTTGCCCTCGGCACATGTGACTTTCTTGGGCTGTCAGAGGTGAGACTGCAAGCACTTCCTGGAACTGCCCTGGATTTGATACTCTCAACCCAAAGGACAAGCACTTCACAAACAGAAACCCAACAAACAGAAACTGTCAAGCCTCCGACTGACTCTGGAAACGTTTGTCACCTGCCTCCCAAGACACAGTCTTGGGTTCACAGGCTCAATGACCTGACAGGAGGGAGGCCTTGTCACACACTGGGGGCTAGTGCCACTGCAGGAGACAGCCTTGATAAATGCTGCCAGCAGGAGCTCGGGAGCCCGGGCAGAAGCTACTGCACTGGGTCTAAAGTTTCCCTGGTTAAAATTTCATCAGGTGCTGAAGAAAGCAGGGGCCCATAAAGCAAAATGAGGCCCTTTCTGAGTAAAAACAGAAGTACTTTCCTTGAGGAGCACAGAAATATGGTAATTTATGAAGACAGGCTGGCACACATTTTATATTTCCATTTATATCCACTGCATAAATGCCTGGACTTCCTAAATACCAAGTGAACGTAAAAACATATGATTAGGTAAAAGAGCCAAGGATCATTGCTAATATAAGGCTCCTGTCTGGAGACCAAACAATGATTACTAAGGAAACCCAACAGAGCTTCCAGACCTGATGTCTCCTTAATCTTCTGATATGTAAACTCAAGAGTGGTCACTGGTCCTTCTTTAGGGGACTTTTGCTGGATGTGATTGGAGGCTGTCATCAGTGGTGTGCCAAATAATAGAACATTTGCAGAGAGAAAGGCATAGTACCAACACAGTCTTACTTTTTTTTTGCCACACCATAATCCTCTACCGATTTAGAGACACACTGCCATCCAAAGCAGGCAGGTGTGCAGCCATTCTCAGTGTCCTTATTCAGCTGCCAGCACTGCACAAGGACCCGTGCCTCACTGTGCCAGCCAAGCAGTCTATGTGTAACCCACACCAGTTCCCAGAAGTCAGACACAAATTCACATCAAGCAACAAGCAGTGATAACAAATCATAGTGATTAACAAAAAAGGAATAACTATTTTCAAAATCCTATGTTCTAAGGTCTGAATGAAAGTTAAGAAATTTACTCATATATAAGAATATTCTTATCAAAATAAGGAAAGCTAACAAATATATAAGCTTCATTGAAATACAAGACCTTTTTTTTATGAGTTGGAGTTTCACTCTGTTGCCCAGGCTGGAGTGCAGTGGCATGCTCATGGCCACCCAGCATTGACACACTGGGCTCAGGTGATCCTTCTATCTCAGCCTTCCAAGTGCTGGAACTACAGGCATGCACTACCACACCCAGCTATTTTTTTTTTTGATTTATTGTAGATACAAGGTCTCACCAAGTTGCCCAGGCTGTTCTCAAACACATGGATTTAGGCAATCCTCTCACTACCAACCCAGCCCTTTTTAGCTTCTTTTTAGAACATTTTTCATTTCAGATATCATTTACTGTGCAACTCTTATGTTCAAGTGGACATATTATATAAGATACTGAGGTTTCATTCATCTATTAAACAATATCCTTGAAAATGAATTTTCTTATTTAGAAGTCTACTTAGCTTTCTGGTCATGCCTATAATTCCAGCACTGTGGGAGGCAGAGGCAGGAGGATCGCTTGAGCCTAGGAGTTTGAGACCAGCCTAAGCAATACAGCAAGACCTCATCGCTACAAAAATAAAAATAAAAAATTAGTGAGATGTGAAGGCAGGCATCTGTAGCCCCACTTACTCAGAAGACTGAGGCAGAAGGATCACATGAGCCCAGGAGGTCAAGGCTGTAGTGAGCCATGATCATATCACTGCCCTCCAGCCTGGGCAGCAAAGAGAGACCCTGACTCAAAAAAAAAAAAAAGAAAGAAAGAAAGAAAAGAAAGAAGGCTAGGCACAGTTGTTCAAGCCTGTAATCCCAGCACTTTGAGAGGCGAAGGTGAGAGGTTTACCTGAGCTCTGTGGGTTCAAGACCAGCCTTGGCAACATGGTAATACCTCATCTCTACAATAAAATGAAAAAATTAGCCGGGCATGGTAGTGCACGCCTGTAGTTCTAGCAACAAGGAAGCCTGAGGGGGAAAGCTTGCCTGGTCCAGCAAGTCGATGCTGGGGTGACCATGAGCTTGCCACTGCACTCCAGCCTGGGTGATGGAGTGAGACTCCATCTCAAAAAAAGAGAAAATGGTTTCTTTTATATACTTTATTTTTATAGGCTTCTAAGTAGGAAATTTACAGAATCTTATCTTTTAGGATCTGCAATATCTTAGCATAGTTAGTTCCATTCATTTCTAAAACACAATTTGCTCTAAGAGAGTTGAAATTTTACCTGTGTTAGATAAGGCTACAAGTAATAGGAAAAGTAGTCTTCATACAAATTGATTCAGAAGTTGTTACTTTATGGTGTATGGATTCTTCAACTTTTGACACAATCTACATTTTAAACAAAAAATGAATGACATGTTGAGAGATCTAACCATTTAAAGTCAGTTTCTACTTCTCATGTATAACTTAAACTTAAACATAACCAACAAAAGAAAAACATCTACAGAGTTGACTTTTTTATTTTCCATCTACATTATTTCCTCTTACTTAGGCAAGCATCATCTACAAAAAATTCAAAATCAGGTAGAGCTTAAATTAAAATTCCTAACCTTGGGCAACCCCTTCAGGTTCCCTCCCACTGTGGGATCTTTTCTGTCCTCTTGATAAATCCTGCTTTTAAAAAAAGAAAAGAAAAAAATTCCTAGACTGGACAATGGGTGTACACAGGACAGTGGAACATCCAGGTGTAAGAAACAGAACTGTACCTACATTAGTGATTTATAATCTGTAGTCCCATACACTTAGCCATCCATGAAGGAAGAAAAAAACTCTAAGTTTTATTTCTTCATTAAAAAATTATTTTTTAATTAGATAATAAAAGTCACATGGTTCAAAATTGTTAAGATTTAAAAAAAACCAGATACAATCTGGGCACTTTGGGAGGCCAAGGCAAAAGAATGGCTTAAGCCTAGAAATTCAAGGCCACCCTAGGTAGCATAACAAGAAATCATGTTTAAGATGGCAATGGCATAGGTGGGTTTGTGAGACTCTCTGAACGTGAGTTCCCAAAAAGACTCTTACTTTTCTTTCTGCAGCCCCCTGCCCACCACCAGTCGCACTAGTACGAGGCCTGGGGACCTTCAGCCCCACACAGGGTCAGATATTGTGGCCCCAGGCTGCGGCTGCTCCACTATATGTGACTTGGGCCTCCACGGGAGTCCCAGGTCTCGGCTCCCTCCCTGGCTACATCATCTCGCCCAGCACCCAGCACCAAGCTGCCCGTCACCCAGAAAGTTTCTGGGTGCCCACCCCTCAGAGAGACTGGTCCCATTTCTGGGTGAAATACCCTGTGAGGGACCCAGGGCGACCGCCTGCCCTTTGGAGTTTTGGAGCTCTGGAGCCCTGGGTCCACCCTGGCTGAGGCACTCAGTGCACGACCCCAAGTTTGTGTAAGGGAACAGAACCCCAAGCATGCATAAGGTGCTGATCGGAGGCTTCCAGCTCCAGAGGAGGAAACGCCCGACCCTCTCCTCCACCCCAGCCTGCTGGTGACACCCCGGATCCAGCACCCAGCTGTGCAGCTGATCCCCGGTGCCTCTGCCCAGAGACCCAGACGAGCATCCCTGAAACTGAAAGTGAAGCTACCACCTCCACCATTCTCCAGGCAGATTTGCATTGCCCCGCCCACCTATCAGAGCCTCCACCTCAGTTCCTAAGGTAACGTCCTTAAGCAGGAGACAAAGCCCCTCCTCTATGCTGAACAGAAAGAGACGACTAAGCTTCACAGACTTCCCAGGCAGCAGACTAGCTGCCTGCAACAAAAACAAAGGGGAGAGGCTGGAGATCAGAGCTCAAGTGACTAAGAGTAATTGGCCTTCCTGAGGCAGAAAGAGAGACAGAGAACATACTGGAACAAACTTTCCATGAGATCATTCAAGAAAACTTCCCTTATCCAATCACTGATGCAAAAATTCAAACAAAAGAGATTCAGAGAACCCCTGCAAGACAACAAATGAGAAGACCAACTCGTAGACACATAATAATTCGCCTAAATAAAGTAGGCACAAAAGAAAAAATCCTAAAGGCAGCAAGAGAAAAAGGCCAGATCACCTACCATGGAAGACCAATCAGAATAGCAGCAGATTTATCTGCAGAAACGATGCAGGCTAGGAGAACTTGGAGCCCTATCTTCAAAATCCTAAAAGATAAAAAATTTCAACCAAGAATAACATACCCGGCCAAGCTAAGATTCCTCAGTGAGGGAGAAATAAAATCTTTCCCAGATATCCAATCCCTAAGAACTTATGCTGCCACCAAACCATCTCTACCTGAAACACTTAAGAAAGTACTAAAAACAGAAGAAAAGGAAAAAAGAGCAATGTTCTTCACAAGAGTACAGGGAAAAGAATAAAATATACACGAACCAACCCCAAAACCAAAAGAAAGACCAAAAAAAAAAAAAGAAAAACCCAAGTGGAAGAACAACAACTCAATAAGAACTCCATGATAGGGACGAACTCTCACATTTCAATAATTAGTTTGAATGTGAATGGACTAAACACACCACTGAAAAGACATAGAATGACAAAATGGATAAAATATCACCGGGCAACAATATATTTCCTTCAAGAGACCCATCTCACTAGAAAGGACATACACAGACTCAAAGTAAGAGGATGGGAAACAAATTTTCAGGCGAATGGAACACAAAAGAAAGGAGGAGTCGCAATCCTAATTTCAGACAAAATACCATTTAAGCTATCAAAAATTAAAAAAGATACAGAGGGCCATTACATAATGATAAAAGGTTCACTCCATCAACAAGAAATATCTATCCTAAACATATATGCACCCAACATAGGTGCACCAACATTCATAAAGCAACTTCTAGGAAAACTAAAGAAAGACATTGACTGTAACACCATAATAACTGGGGACTTTAATACCCCACTGACAACACTAGACAGATCATCAGGACAAAAAATCAGCAATGAGATCTGGAACCTCAGTGTGACTCTTAAAGAAATGGACTTAATTGATACCTACAGAACACTCCATCCAAAGACCACAGAATACACATTCTACTCATCACCACATGGAATGTACTCTAAGATCAACCACATAATTGGCCATAAATCAAGCATAAGCAAATTTAAAAGGACCAACATTTTACCGTGCACCTTCTGGGTCCACAGTGGAATAAAAATAAACATTAACACCAACAAGGTCCCCCCCAAACCAACAAAGAATGGACACTAAACAGTATGATGCTAAACAACTCCTGGGTCAAAGATGAAGTCAAAACAGAGATCAAAAGACACTTGAAAACAAATGAAAATGAAGAAACATCTTACCAAAATCCCTGGGACACCATGAAAGCTGTAGTAAGAGGGGAATTTATATCCCTACAAACTCACATGAAGAAAATGG
>NW_007078489.1:0-1723 GCF_000164805.1 Carlito syrichta | reverse complement strand
TAAAAACTGTAATAAGAGGGGAATTTATATCCATACAACACACATGAGGAAAATGGAAGGAACAGAAATTAACAACCTAACAAGCCGCGTAAAGAAGCTGGAAAAGCAAGACCACAAAAACCCTAATTTCAGCAGAAGAATCCAGATCACCAAAATAAAAGCCCAAATCCAGGACATAGAAGACAAAAAGATAATAGAAAAAAATCAATGAAACAAAAAGCTGGTTCTTCGAAAGAATAAACAAGATCGATGGTCCCCTAGCTAGACTGACCAAGAAAAAATGAGAAAAAAAACAAATAAGAGCAATCAGAAACACAAAAGATAAAGTCACAACTGATCATGAAGAAATACAAAAGATCATTAGAGACTACTACGTACACTTGTATGGAAACAAATTTGAAAACCTTAAGGAAATGGAGGACTTTCTGACATCACACAACCTACCTAAGTTGGAACAAGAAGAAACTGAGGCCCTAAATAAACCAATACCAATCAAGGAAATTGATTATGTAATAAGAAATCTTCCTACCAAAAAAAGCCCTGGACCAGATGGCTTTCCAGCAGAATTCTACAAGACATTTAAGGAGGAGCTGATACCAATCCTACTGAAGGTATTCCAAGTGATTGAAAAAGATGGAACACTCCTCAAATCATTTTACGAAACCAACATCACATTGATACCCAAGCCAGGTAAAGATCCAGCAAAGAAAGAGAACTACAGGCCAATATCTTTGATGAACATAGATGCTAAAATTCTCAACAAGATCCTAGCAAACCGGATTCAGCAATACATCTCAAAAATCATCCATCATGACCATACTTGACTTCATTCCTGGGATGCAAGGCTGGTTCAACATTCGTAAAACCATAAATGTTATTAAATACATTAACAAATGTCAAAACAAAAACCACATGATCATATCATTAGATGCAGAAAAAGTTTTTGATAAAATCCAGCACCCCTTCTTGATAAAAACCCTTGAACATCTAGGCATACGGGGAACATACCTCAAAATAGTAAAAGCCATCTATGAGAAACCCACAGTGAATATACTCTTAAATGGACAAAAATTAGAACCATTTCCCCTGAAAACTGGAACAAGACAAGGATGCCGACTCTCACCCCTCTTTTCAACATAGTATCGGACGTCCTGGCTTGAGCAACCAGAGAAGAGAAGGCAATCAGGGGTATCCAAATAGGAAAAGAGGAAGTGAAGTTATCTCTCTTTGCAGATGATATGATTGTGTACCTTGAAAACCCAAGAGAATCTGTCAAAAACCTCCTTACACTGATAAAGGCCTTTGGCAAAGTCTCCGGCAACAAAATAAATGTATAAAAGACAATCACATTTCTGTACACCAATAATAAACATAAACCCAAATAAAAAACACAATTTCATTCACAATACCCACAAAAAAATGAAATACCTTGGCATCTTCCTAACCAGAGACGTGAAAGACCTTTACAAGGGAAACTACAAAACACTGCTCAAAGAAATCAAAGATGACACAAGCAAGTGGAAAAATATGCCATGCTCATGAATCGGAAGAATCAACATTGTGAAGATGTCCATCTTACCTAAGGCAATCTACAAATTCAATGCAATACCCATCAAATTACCAGCAGCATTCTTCTCAGACCTAGAAAAAACATACAGGAATTCATATGGAAACACAAACGTCCAAGAATAGCCAGAACAATCCTCAGCAAAAAAAACAAAGC
>NW_007078488.1:0-909 GCF_000164805.1 Carlito syrichta | reverse complement strand
TTATCAAGCCTGTTTCTCCCGTTTCGGTGTGTTACCTTGAATCACCAGCAGGTGGTGCTATCTCAACTGCTCGCCCCAGAGGGGGTGGGGCCGGACAGGAACAAGATGGCTGCTGCCTCGGGGCAGGAAACAGGAGGCTTACGGCAGCGGGCAAGACAGTCTTGGTCACAGGAGAGGTGGCAACGATCCCAGCAGATCTTTCCTGAAGTGGTTTGATGTGGATCATCTTGGGTCCGGGTGGTGTGATGCGGCGGTGGCAGCAGTGGTGGGGGGAGGGGCTGCAGTGGTGGCGGTGGCACTGTTTGCATTGCAGTGACGTCCAGTCCATTGCAATGTCCCAGTGGTGGCAACGGCCGAGCTTCATATGAAGAGCAGGCTGCGCTGTTTGAGAAATGGTTTTAATAAACACTGAGAGATCGCTTTGTAGCAGGCCAGCTCTTCAAGTGACTCATTCAAAAGGACAGTATTTTATAACAGGTGTAAAGTCAAAGGTACTTAGTGAAATATTTGGCCCGTGATTTTCCATGAATAGTTTGTTTATGAAGAGTTCAATATTCAGGGAAGATGGAAAAACAGTCTGTGGCAGCTAAAGTAATAAAACTGAGTTAATCCCAAATTGACAATCTAAAGTCCTTTAAAATTACTTGTTGCAGCCTAGAAACAATCTCCCTAGTCTGTCATCTCTTTTCAGCTTATAAGTAAAAATTCTGAGGTTGTTCATGGAGACTTCCCATTGCTAGGAAATACTGACACTTAGTTTTGGTACTATAAGTCATGATGGTTACTGGAACCAAGGGGAAGTCTGTCCATGTCCAGTAAGTTATCTTTGGAGCAGATCTGTCAGGCTTGTGTCTCCTTTTTGCCCCAACACATTTGTCACTGGACAAAAATGTTCTCCAAAGGTAGGGG
>NW_007078487.1:0-784 GCF_000164805.1 Carlito syrichta | reverse complement strand
CAACCCCACCTTCCCTCAAAAACAGAATTGAAGAGGGGGAGGGAAAGGGGTAAAGGGAGAAAAATCTACAGAAATGAAGAAAAACCAAAAGAAGAGTATGGGTCTCTCCCAGACGCCTGGGGAGAGCAGACACTGAGAAAATTGACTTTGGAATACAAACAATGAAAAGTCCCCAGAATGAAGGTTCTCAAAATGCAAATGTAGATATCAAAACAATAATGGAGAGATTAAAAAGAATTGAGGAGACACAAGAAGAAACTAGGAAGGAGCTGATATCTGAGATAACAGTAATAAAGAATACTGTGAATGAAATAAATAACAAATTGATAAGCATGGAAAGCAGAATTACCCAAGCAGAAGAAAGAATCTCAGAGCTTGAGGACCAAAATATAGAAAGAACCCAAACTCTTAAAAACACAGAAAATAAGCTAAAAAAGACAGAACAAAACCTTCAAGAGATGAGTGACTACCTCAAGAGGCCTAACCTAAGAATAATCGGACTCCCTGAGGCAGAAAGAGAAACAGAGACCACATTGGAACAAACTTTCCATGAGATCATTCAAGAAAATTTCCCTTATCTAATCAGTGATACAAAAATTCAAACACAAGAGATTCAGAGAACCCCCGCAAGACAACAAATGAGAAGATCAACTCCTAGACACATAATAATTCGCCTAAATAAAGTAGGCACAAAAGAAAAAATCCTAAAGGCAGCAAGAGAAAAAGGCCAGATCACCCACCATGGAAGACCAATCAGAATAGCAGCAGATTTATCTGCAGAAAC
>NW_007078486.1:0-1476 GCF_000164805.1 Carlito syrichta | reverse complement strand
CATGTATTATACGTTGACATGAGACCAAACAGATCCTCAGACAAGGTTTTACTGGGAATTTGTTCAAAGGAGAAAACACGGGAGGAAGATTTGAGAGCTGGCTCCCTGAAGGGGGCTGCCCGGCGCCTTTTATTATGGAAGGAGAGGGGTGAAGCATCAAGAAGGTGTGTGTCAGCAGGAACGAGCTTTAAATATGCAGACATAGAATAAATAAATTTCAAGTATAAAAAATGATGAATTAGCCTAACCTACTTTGGGTTTTTTGTGTTTTGTTTTGTAGATACAGAGTCTTGCTATATTGCCCGGGTTAGAGTGCATCGCAGACTTGAACAATCGGGCTCAAGCGGTCCTCTCGCTTCAGCCTTCTGAGTTGCTGGGACTAACGACACACGCCACCATACTCCAGGGTTTTTTGTATTTTTCATAACGATGAAGTTTCCCGACAAACTTCCGGGCTCAACGTATCCTCCTGCCACTGCATCCCAAAATGCTGGGATCACAGTCATGAGCTTCTGTGTCTGACTGGGGTTTTTATTATTATCATGAAGCAAGGGTTGCAATCGGCCGCTCTCTGTGTCTTGTTCGTATGTGGATGAACAGCGGACTGGCATCTATTGTCCAAAGCGAGATTAATGGTGAAACATTGCCTATTTAGTAAGTTTTTAAAGGTTGTGTTCTGTAGAGTGACTCTAGATGGACCGTCGCTGCAAAATCTGGTGGTTAAATACACGAGCGAAGCAGAGTCCTGTCCTTGTTCGGCTCAAAAGCAGGGGGGCCGATGGCATCAACAATCGCATAGCCCCTTGGAAAGACAGCCTCTGCAGTCATGGGTGGACCACCAACCATGGAAACACAGCTCAATGGAAAGAGTTTTGCCTGCTGCTTTATGCTGCTTGGACTCGGGCCAAGCATCGGACACAGCGTCCACTGGTCCCTCCCACAGGAGAGTGCCAGCCGCGAAGGCCCATCCCCAAAGGAAATACTGTGAAATAGGAAGTACCCAGAACAACACAGTAGCATGGGCACGGTTAGGAGGTTCTAAAACAGATGCAACTTAATATCCTTGACCCTTGACCCACTGACCAGAAATCAGGAAGGCCAGAGGTGCTATCTAGAGGTGGAGAACGGAGAGTCTTCTGGTGAGGCCTAGTGCCCAGATGTCAGGCACGACCGAGGGCCTCGCACGAGGCTGATTTATCACATTTGCAACGTTCAGGGATGGGGAGTCAGAAGACCCCATGACCACCTCAGCTCTGTGTCTGAGTCTCTGAGGGACCATGGTAAGAGTATTGACATAGGGGGCGGTGGGCTCCATTGCCAGGTACCAGACTAGGTGACTCGTGAATGTTAACTTAAATAATTTGGCAAATCACTGATTATCTCCAATTCCTCAGTGGAAAATAGATGAACTAATTTGTCTAATCTGTAAAGTCACCTCCAATTCTGACATTTTGGTATTCTGTGATTCTACAATCA
>NW_007078485.1:0-1170 GCF_000164805.1 Carlito syrichta | reverse complement strand
AGGCTATTTGATTATTGTAGCTTTATAGTAAAGTTTAAAATCTGGTAGTGTGATACCTCCAGCTTTGTTTTTGTTGCTGAGGATTGTTCTGACTATTCTTGGTCATTTATGTTTCAATATGAATGCCTGTATTGTTTTTTCTAGATCTGAGAAGAATGTTGCTGGTAATTTGATGGGTATTGCGTTAAATCTGCAGATTGCCTTAGATGGGATGGACATCTTAACAATGTTGATTCTTCCAATCCATGAGCATGGGATATTTTTCCACTTGTTTGTATCATCTTTGAGTTCTTTGAACAGTGTTTTGTGGTTTTCATTATAAAGGTCTTTCACGTCTCTAGTTAGAAAGATGCCAAGATATTTCATTTTTTTGTGGTTATTGTGAATGGGATTGTGCTTTTTATTTGGGGTTCTGCTTGTTTATCATTGGTGTAAAGAAATACTACTGTCTTTTGCACATTTATTTTATACCCTGAGACTTTGCCAAACTCCTTTATCAGTCAAGGAGGTTTCTGACAGATTCGCTTGGGTTTTCAAGGTTTTCAATCATGTTGTCTGCAAAGAGAGATAACTTGACTTCCTCTTTTCCTATTTGGATGCCCCTGATCGCCTTCTTTTTTTCTGATTGCTCTAACCAGAACTTCCAAAACTATATTGCACAGGAGGAATGGGAGTGGACATCCTTGTCTTGTTCCAGTTTTCAGGGGAAATAGTTCCAATTTTTGCCTATTTAGGAGTATGCTGACTATGGTTTTCTTATAGATGGCTTTTACTATTTTGAGGTATGTTCCACCTATGCCTAGGTGTTCAAGAGTTTTTATCAAGAAGGGGTGCTGGATTTTATCAAAAAATTTTTCTGTGTCTAATGATATAATGTGACTTTTGTTTTGACATCTGTTGATGTATTTAATGACATTTATATGTTGAACAAGCCTTGTTTCCATGCAGAATCATACTTTTTACAAATATTGTAAATTGTTTCTCTTTTCTCATAGCTCTATATTTCACTCCTCTTTCTCATATTATTTATTTTGCCTAACTGAGCTTTCTTGTTTCCTTTCAAAAAATTTTTGTTGAAAATTTGAGCACTTTATGATTTATTTCCTCAAAAACAGGTCCCAGAAACTGCAGAGTTTTGCTAAGGATATCTGGAGCTATTGAAAGTAGCAC
>NW_007078484.1:0-538 GCF_000164805.1 Carlito syrichta | reverse complement strand
TTTGGAGACCTTTCCATTTGCGCTGACAAAAACATGAAATATTCCCTGTTCTGTTTGTACGCAGGGAATTCTTTAGACAACTGCTCTCTGATGGTGATTTTCTGGCTTTGAAGAAATTTCTTCTCACATGTGAACAGATTAGAACTCAGTCAAAGGCTCATGGGAACTCTGTGAAGGTTTCTGAATCTCAATTTTTCTATAGCTCCTTCTCCTACAGTCTTCTGCTCCACAAATTCTAATTGCCTTCAACTTCCTCTACTCTGATGTATTTTTTTCTTAATCTTACAATAATGTAAGTTAGGCTTGTTTGGTTTTTATTTTTACTCTGTGTGGTGACCTGAAAACTGTAGGCAGGAAGCTGATGTAATTTTAGAGCTCACCTCATTCTTTTTCTTCTCTTTGTGACAGTAGTGATTTGCTATTTGTTTCCAATATGTAGCAACTTTTGTTACATATATTTTGTATGGTGTCCTAGTTGCTTACAGTAGATAGATAAGTCGTGTTTCTTGTTCTAGAGTACTGTCTGAGACTAGAGTAG
>NW_007078483.1:0-647 GCF_000164805.1 Carlito syrichta | reverse complement strand
AAATAGACCCCATGAAATATAGTCAACTAATTTTGACAAAGTAGAAAAGATAATACAGCACAAATAGTGCTGCATGTGAATACATTTTCAGATGTCACACCAAAGCCATGGTCTATCAAAAGAAGAAGAAAATTAATATGATTCATTTCATTATACTTAAATTTTTCTTTTTGTGAAAGACGCTGTCAAGAGAATGAAAACACAAGCCACAGATTTGGAGAAAATATTTATAAAAGACATCTTGATAAAAAAAAATCTTACCCAAAAACCACAAATAATGATTCAAACTCAACAACATAAAAATAAGAAAACTGATTTAAAAATGGGCCAAAGACCTTAACAGTCATCTCATGAAACATAATAGAAAAATGACAAATAAGCTTATGACAAGTTCTTTAATGTCATATTTTATCAGGGAAATGAAAGTTAAAACAACTAGATATGACTCCACACTTAATATAATGACCAAAATAGAGAACACTGACAATATTGAGTGTTGGTAAGAATATAGAGCAGCTTATGCTCTCATTTATTGCTGGCAGAAATGCAAAATGACACAGCCTCTAGAAGACAGTTTGGCATCTTCTCATAAAACTAAAAGAACTCTCACCATATGCTCGAGCAACCATGCTTCTTGGTATTTACCC
>NW_007078482.1:0-1386 GCF_000164805.1 Carlito syrichta | reverse complement strand
CACACATGGTGAGTGGCTGTAACATTACATGACACATTTTCAGAACATTGAATAAGAAGTTGAAGCAAATGCAAAAAAGAAAAAAAAACTCTGAACACTTGAATATCTAAACCTGAATTGTATCCCACATCTTTAAAATAAAAAAAATAGAAAAGAAAAATGGCATTTTCTCTGTAGTTAAAGAAACACTAGCTGGGCTCAGTGTCTCAGCCTGTAATCCCGTGCCTTTGGGAGGCTGAGATGAGTGGATTGCCTGAGCCCGCGGGTTTGAGACCCACCTGGGCAGGGAGACCTCATCTATACAATAAATCAAAAAATCAGCCGGGCGTGGTAGCGCATGCCTGTAATTCCGGGTACTTGGAAGGCTGAGGCGGAAGGATCGCCGGAGCCCAGCAGGTCAAGGCTGCGGTGGCCAGGAGCGGCCACTGCACTCCAGTCTGGGTGACAGAGTGAGACTCCAACTCAATAAATAAATAAACACTAATGAAACTTGTGACATTTTAAACTTATCAAATATATGTTTGCAAATTATTTTTGCTTTCTTTTCCACTAAATCATTCAATGTTGGTGAGCACATGGAGAAAAGGAATTTTCATAAACCAATGGACTGTCATATGTCTGTTAGTATAAATTTGGGGGCTCTCAATTGGCCACAGTTATCAAAAGGCTTAAACAAAGTGTAGGCCCTGTGTCCATGAATTTCATTTTCAGAGATCCATCGTAATTGAAGCGTTAGACAAAGATTAAAGTGCATGACTACCAACAACATCATTAATTCAAACAATGGAAAAAATCCCAAACCTACTCAATGCCAAGAATGGGGGGATCATTAAATAGATTGCTTCTCAGCCGGACTCGGTGACTCAGCCTGTAATCCCGCGCCTTTGGGAGGCTGAGGTGAGTGGAATGCCTGAGTCCGCGGGTTCGAGACCCACCTGGGCAGGCGAGATCTCATCTCAACAATAAATAAAAAAATTAGCCGGGCATGGTAGCGTGCACCTGTAATTCCGGCTACTCAGAAGGCTGAGGCGGAAGGATCGCCGGAGCCCAGCAGATCGAGGCTGCGGTGGCCGGGAGCGGCCACTGCACTCCAGTCTGGGCGACAGAGTGAGACTCCAACTCAAAAAAAAAAAAAAAAATAGATTTCTTCTCAAAAAGACTGGCATGTTTCTAAGAACAGTAAATAATAAATGTTTAGGGTATCATTTTGATTGAAAAAGTCTGGGAACAAAACAGAACATAAAACATGATCTTTATTTGTGATTATATTTACATGTCTAACAAAAATAGAGGAATATTGCCAAGGGTCAAATCTGAATGGAAGGATGATTTCTCTTATGTGAATTCTTGTATTTTCTTAAATTATGTTCAAATTATTTGTACCAG
>NW_007078481.1:0-802 GCF_000164805.1 Carlito syrichta | reverse complement strand
CTTACTTGCAATTGTTTATTTTTGTTTGCAGGGCTCATTTTATGCAAATGTGGTATTATAGTCACAGTTAATTAATTGCTTCCATGGAGTGCTTTAAGTCTGGATAATTTTTTTGGGGAGGTCTTTTATAAACTAATGAAACTTTATCTGAAGGTGGAAAAATGAATTTCTTTTACACAGTATAGTTTTATTTGAGCATATAATATACCTTTAACGGTAAACCAATTGGTTGCATAGTTTGACTTTCAGCTTGGTTTTACCTCAACTTAATCTTGGTAGTAGCATCCTCTAAAAATTTAACAGGCAAAATCCATGTTAATTTTCTGCTGGGTACTGTGGGTTGTCTGGTTTACTAACTATACTTTTAGTTCCATACTCTGATGACACATAGGTAATACTAATTGGTGACATACCAAAGTGCTTACCAAAAGCATTTGTTCTTCCTTTACCCAGATCCCCTTTATGCTTTCTTTTACTCTTATTTTCAGTAGTATAAGAATCATTTTATAGGACATTGTATTATACTTTAAAAACTATTTTATATATTTAATTTTAAAAAGCATTATATCAGGTACAGAAGCTTCAGTGCTCATCTTGGTGAAGTGGTGAGGAAGATTTGTAAATACTTATGTTTGTTGGGAAAACATCTGGCAAACCTGAGGATAGCTTCATTAGCAGTTTAAGTCTTTGGAGATACCAACTTAGGAGGTTTTGTGGACAAAGCAAAAAAGTAACAAGAACTTTTATTAGACATTTTAATTGTAGCAGTCATATTAAGGTGTTGATGATTAAGAATTTAGTT
>NW_007078480.1:0-781 GCF_000164805.1 Carlito syrichta | reverse complement strand
TAAAAAAATGTATACACATTTTCTTTCTTTAAAAAAAACAGGATTTATTGAGAGGACAGAAAATCTCCCAAGCCAGAGGGGACACAAGGTTATTGCCCTGTATACACATTTTCAGAGATGTTTTCTATGTATTACTTTTCAAAGTACTTTTCAGAAGTGTCTGGACACTATGGTAACCACGCTGAGCATCTCTAGTAATTGCAGAAGTCAAATGTGACTTGTATTCATCTTTTGTTATCAGTATATATTTTTCCTTTCTTAAAATGGGTATACAGTTTTTGCACCCTCTGTATTTGCTGAATTTGGACTTCTTCCTGTCACCCACATTTCCAAAAGAATCCTTGTGCTCACTACATATCTAATTTGAATAGATCCAACTGTTGTCTCTCCTATGAAAGTCTTTTTTTTAGGTGATACCAATACATTTACAGAGACACCCCTCAGACCTCAGAACATGCAGGTACCCATGGGGTATTTATAATAATAAAAGCTTGTGACTTTCTTGAGCACTTGCCACGGACCAGGTATTGTTCTGAGTTGTGTGAGGCATTTGCTCACTTTCTCCTCACTATGACTGAACAAGGCAGGACTCTTTACTAAGCCCATCGCACAGGTAAGACAGCTGGAACATGGAGAGGGCTAGTACTTTGCAGAGATACCATGGTAAACGTGGGGTGGCACTGTGGAGCTGGACACAGAGACCACACTTTCAACCAATAGGCAACACTACCCCATTGGGTGCTAGAAGGAAGTCAAAGTGACTGTTAGGACCCCTGAGCTC
>NW_007078479.1:0-1243 GCF_000164805.1 Carlito syrichta | reverse complement strand
CCCACCAGCCCAGCACTTTTGCCGCTGAGGGCAGAAGGATCGCTGGAGCCCAGGAGTTAAGAGGGCAGCCCGGGCGACGCAGCCAGAGCTCGTCTCTAGCCCCCCGCCATCGAGAAACAGGAGTCAGGCATGACGGCCCACGCCTGTCGTTCCAACTCCTCAGGAGACCGAGGCGGAAGGATCACCAGAGCCCAGGAGGTCTAGGCTGTGTCGAGCCACGACCACGTCACCGTACTTCAGCCTGGGCCAACAGAGGGAGACCCCACCCCACCAACCCCCCAAAAAAGCCCCAGGCAGAAGAGCCAACGCTGATTACAATGACAAAGAAAGGGTGAAGAGACTCGATATCTGAACAATAGGACCCCTCCAGGGCAGGGGTGGTTTCCTAGGCAACAAGGGAGCGAGGGGAGGTGGGAGTGGCAGAGAATACTCGGAAACTGGAAAAAAAAAAGGCACAGGGAACGCCTGCCACCTCAGGCACTAGAGTGGGAGGTGGGGGTGAGAGGAACGCCCGCGTCCAGGGTTTTGAGACCAGCGTGAGCAACTGTACGTGGAATCAAAACATCTGCCGGGCTCGGTGACGCACGTCTGTGGTGCCAGCTACACGGAAGGCCGAGGCGGAAAGGTCACTTGAGCCCAGCAGGACACCCAGGCTGCGCTGTCCGGGAACGTGACACCGCCCTCCAGCCTGGGTGACAGAGTGAGACTCCTACTTAAAAAATAAAACACAATAAAATAAAAAATGTTTCTTTCCTTTTTTCAGGCAAAAGCTTTCATTTTTCTTAGTGAGCCAGCCCACGAGTGCAGAGCACATCATCAAAAAGTCACATCCCCATTCAACATGTCTGACTTCTCGACTGTGGAGATTTCCTTTCTTTCCAGTTGATAACGGCAGGTTGACGGTGACCGTGATTCAGCATAAACCTGTGTGCCACCCCATGAGCCATTCCTTAGAGTCCCAGCTTGGTGCTTCTCCAAGGTCTCCTCTTGGAGTTGTACCAGATTCTATGACCAGCTTTCATCCGAATCCCCTGGAGAATGGGACGATTTTGCTTCTGTCTCTCGGCCAGGCATCGCTTGATCCTGAAAGCCTCGTGAGAAGGCATGGAGAGCAACGGAGTCCACCGTGCACGCCACGATGGTGGAGAAAGGAAGAGAGGGCCCCAAATGAAACGGTTTCTAATAGCCACATTCCAAAGGAAGCAGAAGCCGGGTGCGGTGGCTCACGCCCGTCATCCCACCA
>NW_007078478.1:0-367 GCF_000164805.1 Carlito syrichta | reverse complement strand
TACAAGAACAGGCATATAGCCCAATGGAATAGAAATGAGATCCCAGAAGCAAAACCTCAATTTCTCAACCAACTCATCTTCAACAAAGCCTCCATCACCCAACCTAACCTATTCAGTAAATGGTGCTGGGAAAACTGACTGACCACATGCAGAAGATTGAAACAGGACCCCTGCCTATTCCCATACACTAAATGGATCACAGACCTAAATGTAAAACCTCAAACTGTAAGAACCTTAGCAAATGCAGGAGATACTTTTAAGGAAGTTGAAACTGGCAACCGATTCCTGATCAAAACCCAAAGTGCCCAGGCCGTAAGAGATAAGATAGACAAGTGGAACCTCATTAAAATGATAAGCTTCTGCAAAG
>NW_007078477.1:0-772 GCF_000164805.1 Carlito syrichta | reverse complement strand
GTGTGTTTTTTGAAAAAGCTGTTCAAAAGCCAAGTTTTCTTGATTTCACCGCGAATAATTCCCCATGGTCTGTTTCTCTCTCTGTCTCTCTCTTTCTTTTTCCTCCTGTGTTCAATTTAGTCACTGAAATTCCTGTGATTTGTAAAACCCATTCACTCCAAAACGTCATCTTGAATGACGTGAAGTTATTAGCATAAAGATCTATACTAGAGAGTAATTCACTAGTAGGTAATGTATCTTATCTACCTACATGGATATATGCTTTGTGTTCAATCATATACAATGAATTATCTTGTTATAGAATACTATTTTCTGACTGTGAATATTTTCCTATGCTGAATTACAGACACACACACACACACACACACACACACACACATACCAAGAGTGCCCAAAAACTGTATACACATTTCAAGAGTTGTTAAGAGATGTTTGCTGCAATCAGAAGTGTCTAGACGCTTATGGTAGTCACCTCCAGCACCTCTTATCATTGCAGAAGTCAAACGTGTATTGAATATTACAATTTTAATACAGTTTTTTTCCTTTCTTAACATATGTTTACATTTTTTGGTACCCTCTGTATATATATATATATATATATCAGTCACTGAAATGTATATATCAAGCATTGTCCAAATATGAAATTCTAGTTACAAACTCCATGGAGCTATGACTTGAGATTTAAACTCAAAAGTTACTCACTCTCATTTTCTTTTCTTTCTTTTTTTTTTTTTTTTTTGGGTTGGAGTCTCACTCTGTCGCCCAGAATGAA
>NW_007078476.1:0-735 GCF_000164805.1 Carlito syrichta | reverse complement strand
CGAGCCCAGCAGATCGAGGCTGCAGTGGCCGGGAGTGGCCACTGCACTCCAGTCTGTGTGACAGAGTGAGACTCCAACTCAAAAAAAAAAGATTGCCCAGGCGGCTCTCGAACCCATGGGCTCAGGCAAATTCACTCACCTTGGCCTCCCAAACTGCTGGGATGACAGGCTGAGCCACCAAATCTGGCCTAATTTTCTTATTTGATTGCATTGGCAAGCACTTTAGAGAAATGAAATGTTAGCAGGCTCACATTTCTTGTTCCTGAGTTGAATGAGAGCAATACTTTGTTTCACAGTGAACATAATGCTGGCTTTGGTGTGATATGCAAAACTGAATAATAATAATAAAGTAGTTTCAAGTGGCTTCTTTCTTTTTAACCAAGAAATGTTGATGGATCAAACATATTTCCTGGCTGGGCACAGGGGCTCATGCCTATAATCCCAGTATTTTTGGGGGGCCAAGATAGGAGGATTGCTTGAGCCCAGGAGTTCAAGATCAGCCTGGGCAGCACCACGAGACCATGTTTTTACAAAAAAATTAAAGACTCAGTTGGGCATGGCGAAGCACATTAGCAGTCCCAGATACTCAAGAGGCTGAGGTGGAAGGATTAGCTGAGTCTGGGAGGTCGAGGCTGCAGTGAGCTGTGATTGTGTCACTGCCCTCCAGCCTGGGCATCAGAGACAGACCCTGACTCAAAAAAAAAAAATACTATCCAGTCTTGGCTGTGAGCTTGG
>NW_007078475.1:0-799 GCF_000164805.1 Carlito syrichta | reverse complement strand
CCCTGGCTGAGGCACTCAGCATGAGACCCCAAGCCAGAGGACCCAGACAAGCGGAGAAAAACAGATCTGCTTAAACTGCCTCGCCATTCTCCAGGCAGAGACTTCCATTGCCCCACCCACCTAGCAACAAACTTTACCTCAGCTCCTAAGGCAACAGTGTGAAACAGGAGACAAAGCCCCACCCCTATGCTGCAACAAAAAACAAAAGGGAGAGGCTGGAATCAGAGATCACAGAAGTGACTCTAGTCTGATCGCTTATTTTGACTTATGATTTTATCATTGAAACTGTTGGTCTAGATTACGTTTGGTGTTTACCTTCTGACTTATACTGTTTCTTGATTTTTTTGGCCTGTCTCTGTTTAGCTATCAGTATTCTTTAGGGAATCTTTCTTACCTGTCTTTTTTCACTTCTTCCCAGCCCTGTGTCTCTCTCTCACCTGATAGTTGGTATGTATATCTGTTTTCCCTCTTGCACTTCTCTCATTCGCTTATTTTGACTTATGATTTTATCATTGTAACTGTTAGTTTAGATCACGTCTGTTGTTGACCTTCTGACCTACACTGCTTCTCAATTTTATTGACCTGTGTCTGTGTAGCTATCAGTACTCCTTAGGGAATCTTTCTTACGTGTCTTTCTTCACTTCTTCCTGATCCTGTGACTGTTTTTCACCTGATAGCTGGTATGTATATCTGTTATCCCTCTCGCACTTCTCTCTTTCGCTCATTTTGACTTATGATTTTATCATTGTAACTGTTGGTTTATATCACGTTTGTTGTTTGCCTTCTGACTTACACTGTT
>NW_007078474.1:0-764 GCF_000164805.1 Carlito syrichta | reverse complement strand
TCCTCCGACAGCATACTCATAACTGGGACCTGTGATTGGTCAAGTTTTTCTTCAACAGCCACTGGATGCTAGAGCCCAGCATCTTAACATTAGAAGCAAAGGCACAATGGGCAATCTACTCTTTGTTTCTGCCCTGTCCTCTCTTCTACTCCCCTGAATGGCTGCAGACTTGATTTTATGAGAATATACCTTGTCATGTGTTCCCTTTTCTTCAATTCACTACTATCTTTTCTCTTTTGAACCAACATTGAGCTGGGTGCTATGAGGCAACACAGTCCCACTGACTGGTTCAGTTCCTCTGAATAACAACATGAGGAAGCTTTCCACAGGAGCAAGGAGGATTTGTTAAGGCTACTAAATGTTACAAAGGACGGTTGGAGATGCGCTCCCGGTGCCAACACCAAGAGAAAAGGCAAGGAATGAAATCGCCATTAACAAGGGATCCTGATGAAAGAGATGCTGAAATGGTAACCCTTAAGTCGATCCACATCCTCCTAGCCAAGTCATGGCCCACTGCATAGGACAGTGGGTATGTGACTTCTACCTTTGAGCCTCTCTCTTCCACACCTAAAGGCACATTTCATAAACTCCTTCAATGTACTGTTGTAGAGCACGAATCTGCGAAACTGTGTTTGTTCACCTTTGAACTCAGGTTTAAATTGTTCACTTTTGAGTACATAATTTTACAAAAAGTGAAAAGTGTTTTAAAAACATGGGAGGAGGAAGACAGGTCAGAAAGAAGAAGATGAAGCATATATCTACGA
>NW_007078473.1:1128-7153 GCF_000164805.1 Carlito syrichta | reverse complement strand
CACACACACACATACATACATACACACACACACACACACACACACACACAGTCTTTTGTAAAATTGTGTTACCTGGCAGAAGAAGGTACTTACTGCTAAAGTTTACAATGGCAGCTATTCAAAGGCAGAGTGTGATATTACATAGTCATTTAAGAGAGGAAGTATAATTTCAGTGGTGGGAGGCATTCATGTAGCAGAGGTAATTACCCAGGTTGGGCTTTGGCCAGAATATTTGAGTTAACTAGAAAAGATTTCATTCGCTGCCAATGGTGCTGAATCACTAATGAGCATGGACGCGCAGTCCCAACTCCAAGTTGGCATGGAGGCTCAGGTATAAAGTTGAGATAAGGACAGTAATGTCATGTATTTTGTCTGTAATCAATTAATTTGACTATCACATCAAAGCATCTTTTAAGAATAGTTCTTGCTGCCTACATTTTCTTTTTTACCAACTTTTTGTGATTGTTTTCTGACATTCAGTTAAACTACCAAAATGCCTGGGTCCCAGGCAGGCCCTCTGCACTGCACACCTGTATGGGGCACCGTTCACACAGAATCTCTATCTGAAGCCTGGGGATACTACTTGGAGTATGGCATGTTGCCTGGTAGCAGTCCAGAAACTGTTGTCACCAGTGCTCCAGGAAAGATGTAAGAAACTGAGATTAAGCCTTTGAAACTTTTATAGCAAACTAACGTGAGTGATTTTATGTCTGTTGAGTCAAATAATTATTTTTTTTCTTTTTGAGATAGGATCTTGCTTTTGCCACCCAAGCCTCAATCACCTCGGCTCAAGGGATCCTCCCACCTCAGCCTCCCAAGTCACTGGGACTACTATGAGAGTGCACCATCACACCCAGCTATTTTATTTTTATTATTTTTGATAGAGATGGGATTTCCCTATATTATCCAGGCTGGTCTCAACCTCCTGGCCTCCAGCAATTCTCCTACCTCAGCCTCCCAAAGTCCTGGGATTTATAGGTATGAGCCACCACAGCAGTCCTAAATCAAATAAATTTTTTAATGGGAGGTTTATACTTTTTCTCTTTTAATTTACATATATACGTATTTATTTATTTACAAAAGGGTTGGCTTTGGGTGGATTTAAATCCTTGTTTAAAAAAAAACTTTTTTTGCCAGAGATCAGTTGAGAACACTGTCTTGTATTAGACTATCATGGGAACAGTAACCCCAGAGGTGTACAATGTGGCTGCAGGTGCAAAGACGTGCAGAAACCAAGATCTGCCTTGGACACTCAAAGGGCTAAAAGAAGAATTTTAATTTACCTAGAAGTATTGCAAACATTCAGAGGGATGTGAACTTGGTGAAATGAAGCCCTTGCTCAGGATGTTGTGCGGGGATTAGGTGATCAGGAAGAAATTGACCTCTCTCTGGTTAGCCCTTGGCAAATACGGACTTAGTTTTAAAGTAATCTTACCCCAACCAGGCTATTTTTACTTTTGGAATTTTGCCCTAAAATAATTCTATTTCTAAAACTCTGAGGTGCAGAGGTGTGAACATTTGGAACTAGATACATAGTAAGTGCTCAAAAAATATTTTTAATGAGTATAGTTTCTATAAATGATAAGAAAATTAAATTTGGAAAGGGCCTTCACCAGATAGTCATCTTGGTTAACTTTTGATGATAAACAAATTGAAGCATAATGTTTCTAGCAATGGTCCGAGAGGCCAGTCTGCTCATGTGGGTAAATGAAAACTTGGAATCTCAGAAAATAAGTGGGTAAGAATTTAAGCTGAAAGGTTACTGTGGCCTGACAACTTATCTCAGGTGAGAGTAGTGAGCTTTGAGTCTTTTTTTTTTTTTTTTTTGAGTAATTGTGAAATATCCCAGAGACTCCAGGAAAGAAGTGCCAGGATCATAGGCTGGCAGGTAGTTTGCATCCAGTATACCTGTTAGACCTGGGCCTGCTGAGCCAGTTCTGAATAAGTTGGAGGTGAGTGAAGGGAAGAAGAAGGGGAGCAGCAGATGTGATATTGAGTGACCATGGAGACGTAACTTTTCAGAAATCCCACTCATTTTGAGGCTTTTTGTCTTTGGGAATGGAAACTCTTGAAATAAGGCAAAACAGTATACTTCCTCTAAAAAAAAAACAACCACATTTAGTGAAATAAAGTCAAAAAAGAGTATTTATGACTCACTCTATAAATTATAAAAACTGAGTGAACATCTTTCTTTCTAGCCCACACAACCTAATAATTCATGTCACAAGTTATCCATAGGTAAAAACCTTATTTTTAACTATCCTGAGGAAGACGTAATAATCTCTTGTTCCTAAATAATCTCTACATTTTTCATTGTTCCTGTACTCCAATTCCCAGATGAGGCAGATCAATCCAAAACTACAAAAATGCCAGCTGAACAAACTCTTCTATTTCACAATGAAATCTGTGTATTCTTCAATAATTAAGAATAAGAATGTGTTACCATAACACTTCCATTTGAATCAGGCAGGCTAGGCCTTTACATGATTTTGGTCCAAGAGATGATAAATGTTCAAGAGAGTAATTACTTCTGCAAGTCAATTGTGCCAAGCTTTTGTAAGCTTAAAAGATATGGGAGCAATTTTATTTTAAAAGTGTCCTAAGTGCCTGGAAAAAGCAGGGCTTTTAAAAAATAGATTTAATAATAACGATGAATATAATGGTGATATTTATATTCATCTCGTCCCTTTCTAGTTTTGGATTCAAAAATGTACAAGTTCTGTTCTGGGTTTTTACTGACTTTTATACCATAAATCTGTTTTCAATATAATACAAGAAAAGACAGAGACAATATAAAATACCATAAGTCATAAAATAGAGAGACTTGTGCCATTCACAGTAAGGGTTTTTGAAAGGCAAATTATCTAATTAGGTCCTTATCAGCATTTTAAATTTTTTTATTATTTAGCATATTTATTAATATTTTGATATTTTTAAATAGTGGTTAGTATTTCTTTAAATAATTTGATAACGTTTTGTTAATATTTCTTTAGTTTATATTTCTTTTTTTATAATCAATATTTTTTATTATGATATTGTGGGGTACAGTTAAGGGTTAGGTATACAAATACGCTTGGTTCAGGCACCCTTGTTGATAAGAGGTGTTTCCCTGTAAGTCTATATTTCTTTAGTTTTAGTTTTAGAACTCTCCTCTAATTGGATTGCTGTCACCACTATTTACGACTTCCCTCTTTACAAGTACTTTTAGAATACAATTTCTATTTTCAGAAATCTCAAAGCTGACTCAAAAAAAAAAAAAAAACCTGTCCCTGGATGATTCTTCAAACGTATAGGTCAGGTAGGGGAGAGCACTTTTTTTTAGGGCAGAAAACTCTTGAAAGTAGAGAGCATTTTAAGAAAAGTGGAAGAACAAATGGTCTGGGGAACAAAGTGCAAAAACATACATGTTTTTCTAATCTTCCTAAAAGTAAGAATGATATAATAGAAGAAAAAAAATACACAGGCTTAGAATTCGAAAATCTTAAAAGATGAGAGCACTGAGTGGCACCTGCACACCCAGGACTTATCATGTGAGCAGGCAGATAAGAGAGCAGTCCATCTGCCTCACCTCCCTGCCTGCCCAGGCAATATTTATGGCCCACAGAAATATTGACTGTTGTGTTGTTCAGTGTATCTCCCTATGACCCTGCGTCATGAGGTATTCTTTTCTTCTGATTATTTTCTGATTTGTTTCTTCGACTCTGGGTACATTTGATGGATTTGGTTTGATATGGTTTAATTTTTGCTTTTAACACTTTTCCTTTTTTCTTTTCTTTTTCTTTGATGTTACGATTTACTTACTACCTGCCTTTGTCTTTTCTACTAGACAATAAGCATCAAGTGGGCAGGAAACATGTAATCACTATGCCCAGAATGATACATCACAAACACTCAATAAATTTTCAATGAATAAGTCAGTGAATAGTTACTTTGTCAATTTTTTTTAAAGTTTTAAAATAAAGTTGTTATTTTTACTGTATTGTATTATAATGATGTGAGGTACAAGTCAGGATTAGTTACATGAGTGGTTTACAAGCAGGTAACATTTGGGCTTCCATCTGGACACTTCACCTGGTTTAGGATCTGGTACCCTTAGTGAGATTACATGCCCACGCTCCTCCTGGCAGTGTCGCGCTACTGCCAATCCCTTTCTTCTAGTATTGTGATAAACGTTCAGACCCACTTATAAGTGAGAACATGCGTGTTTCTGTGATAGATCACTGAGTATGATGGACTCTAGAGAAAGAAGAGAGGAAGGAAAGAGAGACATGCCAGAGCTGGCATGGGCAAGAGCAAAATGCCAAATCAGTACTTTGTAGATTTGTAGATAACAAGCTGCACATGTTAGGAGCTCTTTGTGGTGTTGCTGTTGTTGTTGTTGTTGGTGGTGGTGGTGGTGGTGTTAGGGGTTTTGGGTTTGTTTTTTTATTCAGGGGATACACGAGTAAGTTTACTACATGGGCTTACTGTGTAGTGGTGGGTATTGGGTCTTAGGTGGCCCAATTCCCAGATAGTGAACACTGTATCCCACAGGTTGTTTCTGAATCCAACCCTCCCCCTTATTTGTGTCCCCGGTGTCTTTTATTTCCATCTTTGGACCATTTAACTCCTACATATGCGTGAGAAGATGCAGTGTTTGTTTTTCTGTTTCTGAGTCAGTTTACTTAGGATGATGACCTCTAGCTCCATCCATGCTGCTGCAGAAGACATGATTTCATTCTTTTTTTATGGCTGCGACACTTTCCATTCAGTGTTAATTATTTGATTTTCCTTATGGCTTGAGTAATAACCTCTGGGTATAAATCCCCACTTAATCTAAGGAAACTCTAGTTGCTTCCTTTTCATGTGTTAGCTCCTACAACAGAATGGGCCCCACATGTTAAGAACCATCAAGTGTCAAAATCTAGACTCCACATCACACTACTGTTAGTTTTCTTAAGCAATCAGAGATGGGGCCATTGTCACACTGTGTCACAATGGCCATATTCAAACCAAGTTGTGTTTTGAGGCAGAAAAACAGGCAATGGTTAAGAGCATTAAAGTCCTGGCTCTGCCACACAGTAACTATGTGATGCAGGGTAGGTTACTTTTCATCTCTCTAAATCTTCAGTTACTTCGTTTGTAAAATTCGGCGGTAAGAGAACCTGCAGTAAGAGAACCTATTACACAGGGCTGTTGTGAAGATTAAATGGTAAAATGAGAAGTGCTTTACAGAGGAAGAACCTAGGAAATGTGACTGACTGTAGTTTTCCATTTTTCCTTGTTTTGTGCTATTTCTCTCCATAGAGATAGTGAAACTGGAAAGCTAGAAAACATACTGATAGATTGTGTTATGAGTTGAAATAGCTGCTGAAGAGAAAAAGAAAACAACACCAATTTTTTGTTATCTTATAAAACTCATGGTATATTTGACTGAAACGATCCAGAATTTAGGCATATTTCAGGAAAACACACTGTGGAAGAGGACACAGAATGTGTGTACACAACATAGGAAACCCAGCATGAGACTCTCACCTCTCCTGAGTGTCCAGGGCTTTTGAAAGAGTTAAGTTTTGTATATTTGTATTTTTTTTTATGATGTTGTGGGGTACAGTTAAGGGTTAGGTATACAATTATGTTTCATTCAGGCACCCTGTTGATATGAAGTATTTCCCCATTCCCAGACAGATATTTGCTACTGTTAATCCCATCTCCCCGCCCCCCATGGTTTCCCAGTACTGTCAGTCATTTTCTTATAGTATTGCATTGGATGTTTAAGGTTCATTATATGAGTGAGAACATGTGATACTCGGATCTTTGATTCTGTGAGAGGTCACTCAGTATTATAGACTCTAGTTCCATCCAGGTTGCTGCGAAATTCATGATTTTGTTCTTTTTTATGACTGCGTAGTATTCCATCGTGTATATGTACCACATTTTTTTAGTCCAGTCCTCTTTTGACGGGCAGCATGGTTGTTTCCAGGCTCTTGCAATTGTGAACAATGATGCGATAAACATACATGTGCAGGTATCTTTTTTATAGAGT
>NW_007078473.1:0-757 GCF_000164805.1 Carlito syrichta | reverse complement strand
TGACCATTTTATAATGGGGTTGTTTGTTTTTTTCTTTTCAGCATGTTTGAATTCCTTGTAGATCCAGGATGTTAAGCCTTTGTCAGACCTGGTGTTGGCAAATATTTTTTCCCATTCTATAGGCTGTCTCCCTGCTCTCTTGATGGTTTCTTTGGCTTTGCAGAAGCTTGTCAGTTTAATAAGGTCCCACTTGTCTATCCTCTCTCTTACGGCCTGTGGGTTTTGGGTTTTGTTCAGGAATTGGATGCCAGTTCCGATTTCCATGAGGGTATGTCCTTCATTTTCTAAGGTTCTTATGGTTTGAGGTTTTACATTTAGGTCTCTGATCCATTTGGAGTTAATCTTTGTGCATGGGGATAGGTAGGAGTCCTGTTTCAATCTTCTGCATGTGATCAGCCAGTTTTCCCAGCACCATTTACTGAATAGGTTCTCCTCTCCCCAGTGGTAGGTGGTGGAGGCCTTGTCGAAGATGAGTAGGTTGAGAAATTGAGGTTTTGCTTCTGGAATCTCAATTCTATTCCATTGATCTATATGCCTGTTCCTATACCAATACCAAGCTGTTTTGATGATTGTAGCTTTATAGTAAAGTTTGAAGTCTGGTAATGTGATACCACCTGCTTTGTTTTTTTTTGCTGAGGATTGTTCTGGCTATTCTTGGACGTTTGTGTTTTCATATGAATTCCTGTGTTGTTTTTTCTAGGTCTGAGAAGAATGATGCTGGTAATTTGATGGGTATTGCATTGAATTTGTAGATTGC
>NW_007078472.1:0-1476 GCF_000164805.1 Carlito syrichta | reverse complement strand
CGAGGCCAGTTTTCATGTGAACATTCTGTGGTTGGGTGGCTAAATTTGCATCTTATGGAGATTTTCTCGGTGAGACTTCTTAGAAAGGTCAAGAGAAAAAGCATGCTGGAGGGAGGCAGGAGAAGGACCTGGGCCAGCCAGGAGAGGTCAAGAGGCTGAGAGTTGCCCAGGAAGTGCTGGGAAGGAGATGGGACGGGGAGTGAAAGGGTGACTGCCTATCAGCGCCTGTGGGGCAGGGGAGAGGTTGGTCAGTGTGTGTACTAGTTTGCGATTAGAGGAGCGTGAATTCAGGTGTGCTATGGCACTGTATGGTGACCCTGGCAAATAACGATGTCCTGAATATTCCAAGATAGCCAGGAGAGAAGTTTTTAAATGTTATCACCACAAAGAATAGTGAATGTTCAAAGTGGTGGATATGGACTCATCTTGATTTGGTCATTGTATTATGGTCTGAGTAATGCTCAACTGCTCCCCTTGATACCAATAAATCAAGAGGGCAGGGACCTGGTGGAAAGAAGTGCATGTATGACTTCGAATCCAGGGAGCACAGCCAGACTCGAGGTCTTTCTAAAAATGGTTCTGTTCACCCTCCAGGTTTTTACAGTTCACTTTTATCAGTCCAGAGTTGTTAGTACGTTAGTCACGTGACCGCCAGAGCATTGTATAGAACTTGAGATCGGTCACATGGATCATAGTGACATTTTTTGATCCAGACCAGACCTGAGACATCAAGCATTACACAAAAGTGAGACAATCACCAGGCTTACAATTACACCGATTCTATATTATTCAAACTTATAACCATTCAGAAAAAGGAATTAAAGGAGATTTGCATCTTTCGGTTGATGGAGTGTAGACTACCGGGAGCGCAAAAGAGATAAGGGGAAGTGCACTTTTTATTAGTTCTCAGGAATATTGCGTCCTTGCTATGCTCTTCTCTAGGGGCTGTGGCAATATGGACCGACATTCGCGGGTCTCTGGATCAATTATACAATGGACACATGCGCTGAAACTTCACACTGTACCCCATACGTATGTAGGTTCGTTGTGTGTCAATTACAAATTTTAAAATTAATTTTCAAACAAGGCAAAAGAAACCCTGTTGACAGAGAGTTGAATCCACCACCCATCTAACTCTTCCAGAACAGAAAGCTCTCATTTATTCTAGCAGGTTGGAGAGGCTGTGACAGTATCCCCCAAGACAAGGACTCATGTGAGCTCCCACTGAGGCTCCAGGCAGTAGCGGCAATCTGCAGTAGCCCTCGCACACCCCGGGGACTCTCCTCAGATGGGCTGTTTACCACCTCAACCCCTCCACAGACACTCATCCTGAACACCCACTCGCGTAGGGCTCCTCCGAGACCCAGGAGGTAAGGTCGGGGGAGTGCGGTGCCTCATAACTATCTGACACTTTCATCCCTTTAAAGAACCCAAATAGGGTCATCATCAGAAAGCATTATGCTTATGGACAAGTCC
>NW_007078471.1:0-736 GCF_000164805.1 Carlito syrichta | reverse complement strand
GGGTTGCTTTTGGCAACCACAGCCTCCACTGGCTGGGCTCCACTGATCCTCCCACCGTGGAATCTCTGAATTACAGTCATGTGCCACCACGCTTAACTCATTTTTTGGCTTCTTGTAGAGACGAGGTCTTGTCAAGGTGCCCAGGGTTGTCTCGAACCCAGAGGCTCAGGCCATCCTCTTACCTCGGCCTCCCAGCACTCTGGGATGACATACATGAACCCCTGTGCCCAGACTCCACACCTCACTGGGTCACCACCATGAGGCCTGGCTCGCTCCTTTCCAAAGACCAGGGACCCCGAAATTGGTGACCGGATTCGACCCTTGAGCCGAACCTAGGGGGAGCACCTGGTGCACAGACGTTTCTCCATATCTCTGCCTGCCTCGTTTCCCCGATTTGGCCTGCTCGTACATCCCAGGGACCACCTCAAGGAAAGGGAGGGCGTGACTCTCAAAACTTTGGGAAGGTAGTCTTGGCTGGGCAATCCATGCCTGTTTCCTAGGCACTCTGAGAAGCTGAGATGGGAAGATGGCCAGAATTCTGGAGTTCGAGATGAGGCTTGACACCATTACAAACCACCAACTCAACCCCAAGCAAAATCTAGAAAACCTTGGATGAATGCAGACCTCGGTGGGAGTATCACCTCTGACCCATAGTTCAAGACCTCGGCCTCCCAGCCAACTGTTATTGCAGCAGTTTGGGAGGCCAAGGCCGAGAGGATGGACCAAGTTGGGTGGA
>NW_007078470.1:0-767 GCF_000164805.1 Carlito syrichta | reverse complement strand
CACACACACACAGACACACACACAACTATTTTAAGACATAAGACAGTGTTTTACATCTCTGGATTATTTTTTGAAAATAAAATCTCAGAAACAAGACTTTTTTATTCCAGGAATCTCAACATTTAGTTGATATTTTTTTTTTCCAAAATAGTTCTTAAAATCGTTATGGCAGTCTGCATTTCCTGTGGCAATGTAGATAAGAGTCTTTTATACCCTTGCCAGAATTTGAATTTAACTAAGTTTGTGACTTCACTGTGTGAAGGGCCATTTGACTCCTATTTTTTTTAACTCTTTTTTGTTTTTGAGTCAAAGTCTCACTCCATCGCCCAGGCTGGAGTGCAGGGGCATGCTCCTGGCCACTGCAACCTCAACCTGCTGGACTCCTGTGATCTTTCTGCTTCAGCCTTCCAAGTAGCCAGAACTACAGGCATGTGCCTCCATGTCCAGCTATTTTTTTTTATTTATTGTAGAGACGAGGTCTCACCAAGTTGTCTGGGCTGGTCTCAAGCCTGTGGGCTCAGACAATCCACTTGCCTCATCCTCCCAAAGTGCTGGGGTGGCAGGCTGAGCTACCAAGACTGGCTTAGCTTATTTTTTTTATTATTAGAGTGACAGAACATTTTCACTGGTTAGTAGTATTTTCTGTCTTACAATAATTATTTAATTTAATTTATTTATTTGTTATTATTATTTTTTGAGTTGGAGTCTCACTCTGTCACCCAGCCACTCCCAGTCACCGCAAACTCGACCTGCTGGGCTCCGGTGAG
>NW_007078469.1:0-1011 GCF_000164805.1 Carlito syrichta | reverse complement strand
CCACTACAGTAAACAGGAGAGCAGAGATAGAAGTCCAGAAATTTCCAGTTCCAAGTCCATGCTCCATATGCCACCTTGATGTAACAGTTTTGACCTGGCTGGCTGTCTCCTGTGATCCTCACACTTTATCTCACAGCAGCACCTACTTTCTTCCCAGCTATCCCATTCATGAAATCTCAATAGTTATTTTCTACCTCCTGGTAGGAAACAGAACTGTCATCTGGCAGAACATTGGGAAAGGAAAACACACGGATTGCAACAACATCAGAGTAATGTCCACAAGGTGGCAGAAGACTGGAATAAGGAAGCTAACAACAAAACAATGAGCTATTTTATATTTTTGTGTTTACTGACCACTTTCTATGTTCCAGACCCTATGCTAAGTGCTTGATATGCACCTGCCCACAATATTTGTGAGGCATGAGATTTTAAATATATCACCTCCTTTAATATTTTAATTTTCATTATCCTAGTAAAATAATGTGCCTATGTCCCCCAAAACTGCAAACCTGAAGCCTCATTGTACTAACAGTATGCTATAACCTAGGAGCTAGCAAACTTGTCCTGTCAAGGGCTTTCCAGGTCATTCATCCTTGTCCTTAGCACTCAACTCCTTGTAGCAGGAAAGGAGCCATTCACACTATGTAAATAAATGAGTGTGACTGTGTTCCAATAAAATTTGTTTATTAAAAAAATGTGGTAGACCAGATTTGGTTCATGAGTCATACAGAGTGAGAAAGAATTTTTATCTAAGAAATGCAAAAATTATCAGGCCCAGAGGGACATTGAAGCTTTTCTATAATAAAAGGAAAACATTTCTCATTCACATTTGTAGCAACTCGAAAAAATGACAACTTTCTACCTCTGGCTGGCCCAAGCATCTTATGATGTTTGTGATGACTTCACTTCCTGTTTAATTATATGCAGTGAAGATTATCTCTTTGCTCTTAAGTAGAATTGAAATTCTACCTTTTAATTTGTCTGCAAGTTCAAACAACCCACAGAGAGTAC
>NW_007078468.1:0-763 GCF_000164805.1 Carlito syrichta | reverse complement strand
CCAACTTCCCCATGAGAAGTGTGTTGGGGAGAAGAAAACACTCCATCCTCTCCTCTCCCTTCCCCACACACTGTTTCTACTTTTCACAAGCATGCATGCAAAGTTGACATAAAATGGTCAGGTCAAGTGGCCTGGAGTCCCTCTGTGTATCTTCTCACACTGCAAATGTGGGGATGAAACTTCTGGGCTGCAGCAAGGACAAAATGGTGTAGCAGCTCTGGAGATGACTCTGGTGACATTTGAGTGAGGGATGAGGTCAGAAAAGAACAGATCAAGGGCCGCTGGGTCATGGGATATTTCTATGAGGCCTGGTGACAGGGTCAGTTCTTCTTTGACTCATTTCAAAACCTGAAGTTTTCTCTAAGAATACTCTTGGAATCTGCTGGTAGACTCTGAAGATCTTCAGAACTTCCCAGAGATGTTCTGCTGAGCTTGTAAAGCCTGCTGACCTTGGGTGACACTACTCAGTAGGATATTTTTATGAGGTTGCTGTCTCTCAAGCCAGTTGAGTAGATTTTAACCCATGGACATGTGACTTCTAGTGCACACACTCATTTAAAGCCTGGAATGCATACACTCAGGAGGTGTTTTGTGGGTGTGTGTTTGTCAATAGATTTTCTAAAGGGATTTCTAGTAGGCAAGTGTTTATCTTTAATAATGTAGATGGTTGAAAACATATGAAATCATGGATGACAGTACACTGGTCTAAATTTCAAACATTCTTGGAAGACTCAGACACAGTTATGCCATTTAGCATTCCCCT
>NW_007078467.1:0-1194 GCF_000164805.1 Carlito syrichta | reverse complement strand
GTTTGTTACTTTGGTTTTTTAAGAAAAAATAAATCTCAGAGTTAAGTGTTTCTCCATTGAATTCACAGAGAAAGTTTTTATCACTTATCTGACTCCATCTCATTATATTTAACAATTGTATGCTACTTTTTTCTTTTTATTGTAGCTACCATTATTTAGAATGCTAACATCTTTCTATTTTCAGGCAAAATATTTCTTAAATATAGACAAAATTACAATACATAAAAATAATATAAATGAATGTTTTTCAATGTGTTTTGTGCACGTGGACAATTTAAAAAATTGATGTGGATGTCTACCATGGATAGAAGACTTCTCATCCAATTTCTACATCAGAACTCTTCAGAAGTTTGAAAGAGACAAAGCATGGCCACCTTCCCAGCATTTTGTGGTAGGCTTAAACAGCTTACACAGTACATCCTTTGTTCTATTCCTATCCCTGTCTTTCCATCTTTCTTACCCCACTCCTCTCTTTTATGCAAGGAAATGAAATGTATTCTAAGATATATATTTTGAGCTTTAAATCATTGTTCTGGTTTCACCATCATTCTTTATCATCAAAAGTAATAATCATTTGAAGTTTCTATGCATCTTTTCCATTCAGAAATTATGTGTTCACTACATATTTGTATCTATAGAAATAATCATCTTGAGATTGAATGCTGACATGTGCCCTTTTATAATTTACCTATGTTAATATTGTGCATATATCTTCCTGAAACTGTTGTCCCAATCAACATGAAATATTGGATATGTAAATGTTGATGTATATAGACATAATTCTTTTTCTCTGTCTGTTTTTCAACTTTATGACTACAGCATTCTTTACTTATGTAGGCCATTAGTAGTTGCCTTTTAAGTTATTCTAAAAATGTTTTGGTAATTCTAAGAATTCAGAGTATATCATTACTTTTTCCCTCTGCCATACATATAAGGGTTTCTCAAGCACACAAACTTTGAGTTTGGATATACAACTTTACCGTTATTAACTGATACAACATATTCTCTAAAATGATTGTTCCCATTCACTTTCCCACCCACTTCTTATTTATTATTTAAGACTACTTTGCATAATTGGCAAAAATATGCTCTTTGTGTAATTTCTGTCATTCTTTGTAATACTTAGAAAATTGATATTCCAAAATGACTTCACTTAATGACATTGTCACAAATTTCTTTTAATCACCCAATTCT
>NW_007078466.1:0-716 GCF_000164805.1 Carlito syrichta | reverse complement strand
TTTTTCATTGCAGCATAGAGGTGGGGCTTTGTCTCCTGTTTCACACTGTTGCGTTAGGAGCTGAGGTAAAGTTTGTTGCTAGGTGGGCGGGGCAATGGAAGTCTCTGCCTGGAGAATGGCAAGGCAGTTTAAGCAGGTCTGTTTTTCTCCGCTTGTCTGGGTCCTCTGGCTTGGGGTCTCACGCTGTGTGCCTCAGCCAGGGTGGACCCGGAGTTCCAGAGCTCCAAAGTTCCAAAAGGCAGGCTGTAAATGACAAGAGTGGCACTGGGACCCTACAGAGTATTCAGCCAGTAATGGAACCGGTGTCTCTGAGGGGCGGGCACTCAGAGCCTCCCTGTGCGACCTGTGGTGCTGGGTGCCGGGCCAGGGAGAGAGCTGGAGGGAGCAGGGACCCAAAACTTCCCCGCACGCTGCAATACCTGGCCTTAGGAAATGAGGTAAAGTTTGATAGGTGGGCAGGGCAATGGAAGTCTCTGCCTGGAGAATGGCAAGGCAGTTTAAGCAGATCTGTTTTTCTCCGCTTGTCTGGGTCCTCTGGTTTGGGGTCTCACACTGAGTGCCTCAGCCAGGGTGGACCCGGAGTTCCAGAGCTCCAAAGTTCCAAAGGGCAGGCTCTAAACGGCAAGAGTGGCGCTGGGACTCTACAGAGGACTTCAGCCAGTAATGGAACCGGTGTCTCTGAGGGGCGGGCGCTCAGAGCCTCCCTGTGCCACCGG
>NW_007078465.1:2717-4649 GCF_000164805.1 Carlito syrichta | reverse complement strand
GGCTAATTTTTGATTTATTGTAGAGATGAGGTCTCGTCAAGTTGCCCAGGGGGGTCTCGAACCCGCGGGCTCAGGCAATCACTCACTCAGCTCCCAAAGTGCTGGGATTATAGGCTGAGCCACCGAGCCCAGCTCAGTTTATTCCTTTTATGATTGTTAGGTATTTATCAAAATTATTCAAAGAGTAGTTGACAAAATTGTAATATTTCTATAGACATAATGTTAAATGTAAAAGTAAATGGAAATTTATATAGGTGTATTATTTTTTCCCAATTTTGTGAAAAGAAAAAAAAAACTCCAGACTAGTATCTGTTTCCACATGTCTGGCACATTTTGATTCATTGCTCTCATGATAAAAATGGTGGTCCTCCAAGACAACACTTGTCCATCCCCCTTACTCAAGACTGACTGAACTGTCAGTTGGATGGGAAAAAATGAACTCTGCTGGAATGTTTGAAAGAAAATGTGTTCAAAAGAAAGTTTGTGATTTAAAGTTGAAAGCAAGAATTTGAAACAATTTAAAGGAGCTCACAGCTGTCATTCCAGTGTCTCAGAGCCTGAGGTGGAAGGACTACTTGAGGTCAGGAGTTTGAGACCAGCTTGGGCAGCATAGTGAGTCCTTGTCTCTAAAAATTTTTTTTTAATTTTTTGAAGAAGTTATTTAAAAGAATATGTGGATTCCAGAATAATCTCAATTTTTAAGTAGCATATACTCAGAAAGGTCCTCCCGATGCCCTGTCTAAAGTAGCTCCTCACCCCCAGAGTTTTCTTCTGTCTTACCATCCTCTTATCCATTGACATGTCTGCAGGTGTCTTGTTTATTATTTAGTGTCTTTTCTCCAACATGATACAGGCCTTGTGAGAGCAAGGCCTGGGTCTGACTTGTTCACTCCTGCAAGCCCAGTGCCTATAACCATGCCTGTCATTAAGTAGGTACTCAAAAAATAATTTAAGTGAATGGTTCATCCCCAGGCATCACTGTTGGCAGCGACTTCTTGGACAGAGGGTGATATTTTTGTTTGTTTATCTTGTATATATAGATTTAGTCACAAAAACTGCAAGACTGCATGGTTGCCCTTTATAATTTGTCATTCTAATTTGTTGACCAAGAAATGATGTTAGTTTTGCATTGAGTTAATTTCAGAAATGGGCACTGATATTATATGCTACTGTCCTTTACCTTTCTACTTAGTGTTCTTTCCACAATGTTTTTTTTTTCTTAATAAACTGGGGATGCTTTTGTGTCCCTCATAATTTTCTAGGTGACTAAGGATGACACATATATATTTACCAGCACAGTTTTATAGACTGAAGAGACAAACTAGTAGAATTGACTTTCTGGAGTAAACCATATCTTTCTTTAAAAAGTTAGAGTGATTTCTAGGATTTGGTACCTTTAAACTGTTGTTTAGAACCTAAGGAATGGTAGTTTTCATTCAATGCAATGATCCTTGAAATCTGGATGTATCCTTGAATAAAATTATAATAGACTTAAAATGTTTTGTTTTTTTATTTGATATGAAATTATTTATGGCAGTTCAAGATATATCTTTTTGAAATAAACAACCTTGTCTGAAAAATTGTCATACTATAATAATTTTTTTAAAACCTTTGTACATGAAAGACAGCAGAGAATATATCTATGACCTGGCAAATCCTCCTGGCCAACTTACTCTACATTTTGGGTGAATACGAAGAAGCATATTAAATTTGCCAAGTATTGTTAGCAGTCTATTTTCAGCATGGTAGTCACAATCAGTAACAGACTGGTCTGCCGCTTGGAAGTACAACTAACTTTCTCAGTAGATTTGTCATGCCCGTGGCAGACCGTGAAGTTGATGATATTGATAGCTCATTTTAGTTTGGTAATTCAGGGTAATTAAATTTATAGATCAAATTAGTTTGTGTTTTATTATACAGGCCATCTTCTCT
>NW_007078465.1:1589-2697 GCF_000164805.1 Carlito syrichta | reverse complement strand
CGGAATCGCCACACTGCTTTCCACAGAGGTTGCACTAGTTTACACTCCCACCAGCAGTGTAGAAGTGTTCCCTTTTCACCACACCCTCTCCAGCAGCTGTTATTTATTGAGTTGTTGATAATTGCCATTCTGACTGGAGTTAGGTGGTATCTCAGTGTGGTTTTGATTTGCATCTCCCTGATGATTAGTGAGGTTGAGCATTTCTTCATGTGTTTGTTGGCTTCTCGAATGTCTTCTTTTGTGAAGTGTCTGTTCATATCTTTTGCCCATTTTATAATGGAGTTGTTTGTTTTCTTCTTTTCAGTACGTTTCAGTTCCTTGTAGATCCAGGATGTTAAGCCTTTGTCAGACCTAGAGTTGGCAAAGACTTTTTCCCAGTCTGTAGGCTGTCTTCCTGCTCTCTTGATGGTTTCTTTGGCTTTGCAGAAGCTTGTCAGTTTAATAAGGTCCCATTTGTCTATCTTCTCTCTTAAGTCCTGTGGGTTTCGGGTTTTGTACAGGAATTGGATGCCAGTTCCAATTTCCATGAGAGTATTTCCTTCCTTTTCTAAGGTTCTTATGGTTTGAGGTTTTACATTTAGGTCTCTGATCCATTTGGAGTTAACCTTTGTGCATGGGGATAGATAAGGGTCCTGTTTCAATCTTCTGCATGTGGTCTTTTTTTTTTTTTTTTTTCTTAATAAACTGGGGATGCTTTTGTGTCCCTCATAATTTTCTAGGTGACTAAGGATGACACATATATATTTACCAGCACAGTTTTATAGACTGAATAGACAAACTAGTAGAATTGACTTTCTGGAGTAAACCATATCTTTCTTTAAAAAGTTAGAGTGATTTCTAGGATTTGGTACCTTTAAACTGTTGTTTAGAACCTAAGGAATGGTAGTTTTCATTCAATGCAATGATCCTTGAAATCTGGATGCATCCTTGAATAAAATTATAATAGACTTAAAATGTTTTGTTTTTTTATTTGATATGAAATTATTTATGGCAGTTCAAGATATATCTTTTTGAAATAAACAACCTTGTCTGAAAAATTGTCATACTATAATAATTTTTTTAAAACCTTTGTACATGAAAGACAGCAGAGAATATATCTATGACCTGA
>NW_007078465.1:0-1449 GCF_000164805.1 Carlito syrichta | reverse complement strand
TGCCTGTATTGTAGGTGCTTTCATAAAGAGTAAGGCAGGGTCTTGGTGTTCCCTGAGATGGCTTGTGTTCTCAAATGCTCTGACATCACGTATGCCATCATTCTCCTGTCCTGACAGTCTTTATTTTGATGCCAATGGTCAACTCTAGTTTATGTTAGCAGTTAAAGGAATTGAAACTCAGTCATAACTTTCAGCTCACTACCAAAGACTCTCTTGCCTCTGCACCATGACACTAAATTTATGCTTTATTTTTTAACCATGAGCTTTTTCTGTGTGCAGGTTTCTATGTAAGTGTGCATAGCAGACCCACTTGAATGTATTTTGGGAGTAATCATCCAACACCACATAATCCTGTGTTTTATTAAAACCAGTTTTTCTTGTGGCAGTTCCAGAGACATAGTTTAGGGAAATTAATATAATGAGTTACTGTATACACGTTGATAAAGTAGTCTTCTAATATGATGGAATGTCTAATTATAGATGAAGTATCAATTTGCCTAGCAAATTAAATGCAGTATCCATTTGAATAAAACTCATGTACTTTGCAAAAATGGACCTTGATGAACCTATATTTATACTAAGTCATGAAAGCCAGAGTGGCATTGGTAAAGCTAAGTCCTCAGTAATGAGCCTGCTACGTGAATGTCCTTGTATCCATTCTGAGAATGAGAGTATTCTTTCTTCCCCCTTCTCTTCCTTTCTACTTCCCTTCCAGCTTCCCTCTACTTCTTCCTTTTTCTTTGCCTGTCCTGATATTGTTCTCCATGCCAATCTTGGTGAGCATGTGGTTCACCGCAGCAAAACTGTGGTTCTCTCACCATGGACAAATTAAACATTATTTTGGGTAGCTTGTACTTGTGAAAGCTTTCTTCATCTTAGTAAGCAAGAAATAGACCTGTCTTGTAATATTGGATAAAAATGAAGAAATGAGTTTGGATGTAGGCAAATCTTTTTTCCCCTCATGTGGTTCATTAAAAATAATTGTATTAATATTCTTTTAAAAGCATTTTTAAAGTGGATTTTCTATCAGTATAGAGGATGCCTCTTTGTGTGTGTGTGTGTGTGTGTGTGTGTGTGTGTGTGTGTGTAAAGGAGGTTGATTCTCCTTACATTGATTTTTTTGTTTTGTTTTTGTTTTTTTGTTTGTTTTTGAGTTGGAGTCTCACTCTGTCGCCCAGACTGGAGTACAGTGGCCGCTCCCGGTTACCGCAGCCTCGACCTGCTGGGCTCCGGCGATTTTTCCGCTTCAGTCTTCCAAATAACCGGAATCACAGGCATGTGCTACCACACCTGGCTGATTTTTTTATTTATTGTAGAGATGAGGTCTCGCTGCCCAGGCGGGTCTTGAACCCGCGGGCTCAGGCAATCCACTCACCTCAGCCTCCCAAAGGCGCAGGATTACAGGCTGAGCCACCGAGTCTGGCTTACATTGTTTTTTTTTTTTTTTTG
>NW_007078464.1:0-760 GCF_000164805.1 Carlito syrichta | reverse complement strand
TCAGGGGTTTTTGTGTCCACAGCTGTTTTCATTTTATCTTGTGACTGGGGTTTCACCAACATCATGTAGTTTTCACATTTTCCTAAATTGAGTTGTTTTATTTTGTACTTCAGCATGGCTGCAACATCACAGGCATATTTTGCATTCTCTTTAAAGGGCAGAATTTTAAAATTTTGAAAGACAGCTTTCCTTGGTGAGTTCTGGAACTCATTTTCAGGCACTCATGCTTTCTGGATATCTGGGCATGCTCTTCATCATTCAAATACACAATTTTCCATGAAACTTGAGGATAAATGGCCTTAATAAATCCCATTATTCTGAAGAAAAATAAAATAACAGGTTGGTGACACAGGAGCGGTGATAAATACCATTTTTAATTTTTCAGTGTCACTGTTATCTCTTTCCTCCTGCCTGGCTGCTGATAGATGGTCTCCCTGCAAGCCCAACCTGGAATGCTGTGCGTTGCAGGGGAGGCCAGACCTCCCAGGAGGCTATCTCCTGAGTTCAGGAAGTATGGAGTCAACTGTTGCCATCAATCACTGTCAGGAAGCAAAACATCCCAATCCGTGGAACCCCTAAAATCCAGCCTCAAACCAGTCTACAGTTCCTCTTTCTCTTCAGTGGAATGATCTGAAATCCTGAATTATTGCATCACTTTTCTCATTTATTTATTTTCTGAAGACTCAAGTCTTAAATCCAGGTGTTGATCAGACTCAAGTTGAAAGGGACACATTAAGGATACAGGAATGATTTATAAGCT
>NW_007078463.1:0-1122 GCF_000164805.1 Carlito syrichta | reverse complement strand
TAAAGTTGCTCTGCCATTTTTTTATTTTTGGCAGAAAAGCAAAAGTTATTTATTAAAATGTGAGTATTTATTCTGACATGTGTAAGCTTCAGTCTCCTTTAAAGTACTTTTCTTTTTGATGTGCATATTGAGATCTTTTTCCACTGCTCATAACAGTTTTTTAACTTGTCGATTTTGTTACCTTTTATTGCTTTTGTCATTTTTTATTTTGTCATTTTTTTATTTCAACTCTTCCACATTGGAAGTCCCTTTAAGGATTATTTTAATCAAGAAAAACAGTCAGTCAGGCTCGGTGGCTCAGCCTGTAATCCCATGCTTTGGGAGGCTGAGGTGAGTGGATTGCCTGAGCCCATGGGTTCGAGACCCGCCTGGGCAACTTGGTGAGACCTCATTTCTACAATAAATAAAAAAATCAGCCGGGCATGGTAGCGTGTGCCTATAGTTCTAGCTACATGGAAGGCTGAGGTGGAAGGATCGCCAGAGCCCAGTAGGTCGAGGCTGCAGTGGCTGGGAGCAACCACTGCACTCCTGTCTGGGCAACAGAGTGAGACTCCAACTCAAAAAAAAAAGAAAACAATATCTCTCTGGACCTAAAATGTAAATATTGAAGAGTCACAGGACACAAAGTTAATATACAAAATTAAAGTTTTTCCTATATACTATCAGTGAAAAATTGAAATTTGAAATTTTGAAAAACCAATACCATTTACCAAAAAGATTTCAAAAAGTTCTAAATAAAGTGACCTACAGTCCATGCTTGTTAATTGGAAGACTCAGCAATATTAAGGTGACAATTATACTCAACTTGATCTATAGATTTAATGCAATGTCAGTCAAAATCCCAGCAAGTTTTTTGCCAATATTGCAAAACTGATTCTAAAACTTATGTGGTTCACTAATCTTTACAGAAATGCAAATCAAAACTATGATGAGATACCACCTAACTCCAGTAAGAATGGTCATCATTAATAAATAAAAAATGTTGCTACAAGTGCAGACAAAAGGGAACACTTACACACTGATGGTGGGGGTGCAATCTAGTTCACCCTCTATGGAAAGCAATGCGGTGATTCCTAAAAGAACTAAAAGTTGACCTTCTATACAACCCAGTAATCCATCTCG
>NW_007078462.1:0-720 GCF_000164805.1 Carlito syrichta | reverse complement strand
CAATAACAATCAAGTAAATTGACTATGTCATAAGAAAAATACGTATATAAAAAAAATTCTGGACCAGATGGCTCTCCAGCAGAAATCTATAAGCTATTTAAGGAGGAGATGATACCAATCCTACTGAAAGTATTTTAGTTGATTGAACACTCCCCAAATCATTTTATAAAGCTAACATCATATTGATATCCAAGCCAGGTAAAGACCCAGCAAAGAAAAAGAACTACAAGCCAATATCTTTGATGAATAAGGACGCTAAAATTCTCAACTTGATCCTAGAAAACCAGATTCAACAACACATCTTAAAAATCATCCGTCATAACCATGTAGGCTGCATCCCTGGGGCGCAAGGCTGATTCAACATTTGTAAAACCATAAATGTAATTAAACACATCAACAGATGTCAAAACAAAGACCACATGATTATACGATTAGATGGAGAAAAAGACTTTGATGAGATCCAGCACCACTTCTTGATAAAAACCCTTGAATATCTAGGCATACATGCAACATACTTCAAAATGGTAAAAGCCATCAATGAGAAACCCACAGCCAGCATACTCCTAAACAGACAAAAATTGGAACAATTTCCCCTGAAAACTGGAACAAGACAAGGATACTCACACTCACCCATCCTGTTCAATATAGTATTGGAAGTCATGACCAAAGAAATCAGAAAAGAGAAGGTGAGCAGGGGTATCCAAATAGGAAAAGAGGAAG
>NW_007078461.1:0-904 GCF_000164805.1 Carlito syrichta | reverse complement strand
TATAAAGTCAGACAAACTCGAGTTTATTTTATAGATGATAAACTGCATCAAGGTGGCAAATTTAACTTATAATAAGCAAAATTGAAAAGCTTTAGCATACAGTATATCTGTATCATATATAGATACAGATCATTCTACATGTGACATATTTCATTTTTGTTTAATAGTGAAGAGGAGAAACTCCAGAACTTCTTCTATGAACTTTTGGCCCAAAGATAAAGGGCATATTGCAGTGTCAGCAATGAATGTAGGCCCAGTGAGTGAGCTCTGGTGTTGCCTGGGTGGACAGAATACAGGTGGTCAAGGGTGGCGACGGATGGTCATGGATGGTGTCATGGTTTGCTTTGCACCCTTCCAAGCTCATGTGTTGAAGTTTCCACCTCCAGTATACCATCATGTCTCCATATTAGGACATAAGGGCTTTGCAGAAGATATTAGGTTAAAATGAGGCCTTTAGAATGGACTTTAATCTGACTGGTGTCCGAATAAAAAGAGGACATCTGGACTCACAGAAAGATACCACGGACATCCATGTGCAGAGGGCAGGCCATGTGAGGACATAACAAGAAGGCAGCTGGGTGGTCTGCAAGTCAAGGAGAGAGACCACAGAAGGAATCAACAATGCCAACACCTTGGTCTTGGGCTTTGAGCCTCCAGAACTGTTAGACAACAAATTTCTGTTGTTGAAGCCCCTCCTTTCTGCCCATGGTACTTGTCTGCAGCAATGCTAATAGATGGAGACAGACGGGCAGAAGTCTGTTGACCTCTTCTGAACTTGACTCTGCCATCAGCAGCATTTGAGAAAAACAAAGGAGACAGGAAAGGGAGCCCCTTCTTCCCCAAAGCTCCACAGGAACGTGTGTCTCCCCTAGAGCATTTTGGTTGACATACCCATAGCCGCTGA
>NW_007078460.1:0-748 GCF_000164805.1 Carlito syrichta | reverse complement strand
TTGGCATTGTTGATTCCTTCTGTGGTCTCTCTCCTTGACTTACAGACCAACCAGCTGCCTTTCTTGTTATGTCATTACATGACGTGTCCTCTGCACATGGATGTCCCTGGTATCTTTCTGTGAGTCCAGATGTCCTCTTTTTATTAGGACACCAGTCAGATTAAAGTCCATTCTAAAGGCCTCATTTTAACCTAATATCTTCTGCAAAGCCTTATATCCAAATATGGAGACATGATGGTATACTAGAGGTGGAAACTTCAACACATGAGCTTGGAGGGGTGCAAATCAAACCATGGCACCATCCATGACCATCCATGGCCACCCATGACCACCTGTATTCTGTCCACCCAGGCAACACCAGAGCTCACTCACTGGACCTACATTCATTGCTAACACTGCAATGTGTCCTTTATTTTGGGCCAAAAGTTCATAAAAGCTCTAGAGTTTCTCCTCTTCACTGTTAAACAAAAATGAAAATATGTCACATGTAGAATGATCTGTATCTATATATGATACAGATATACTGTATGCTAAAGCTTTTCAATTTTGCTTATTATAAAGTTAAATTTGCCACCTTGATACAGTTTATTCATCTATAAAATTAAAACTTGAGTTTGTCTGACTTTATATACACACTAGATAAGAAGAGTCTCACATTTGAAGAAAGTACATTTGAGACAACCAGTACATTTGAGACAACCCTGGGTCCCAAGTGACACCCCCTTTCTCCCCATTGATTCTCTGGTGG
>NW_007078459.1:0-632 GCF_000164805.1 Carlito syrichta | reverse complement strand
TAAAAGCATAAAAGGCATCTGCTTAAAGAAATCAGAGCCTCTGTATGTACTCCACTGTGTCGGCTTTTGACAGGTCCAGGCTCAAGCTTGTAAATAAAGACCCTCTTGAACTTTCATTGGAATTGGCTCTTGGTGGTCTCTCGGATTGAACATTCGGCCACTACAGTACAAACCAAAATATTTCTTTTCATGCTTTAACTAAATAATACAAATAATTGTTTTATTTTAGTCATATTATATTTAAGACCATAATTTAATCAAATAATCCCGGTCATTTCATTTCATCTTTTTGGGGAGGGGTGAAAGAAGTGATGGGGGATGTTTTACATAAATGTGAACCTAAAATATAATGCATGTATATGTTAATCTGAGTATGCATACGATTTATTATGTGTTACTAAGTCAATCACTTACATACATCATATTATTTAATTATAAAATAATCCTATGAGGAAGGCATTTATCATCAATATTTTAGAGATGAGAAAAGTGACTTGAAAGGACAGACTGAGAGCAAGGAAATGCATTTTTTATCTTGCAATGATGAGAAAATATGGCTATGTTCTGGAAAAATGCATAATTTAGGTAAAAACTAACTCTGCTGACTTTGTCTTTTCAGAAACACAGACTTC
>NW_007078458.1:0-1108 GCF_000164805.1 Carlito syrichta | reverse complement strand
TTTTTAGAAAGGAAATAACTGTATTAAAATATGATAGTTTTATTTTCTAAAATTTTAAAGATTTATCCTGCATTCTGTGTTCTGAATAGCACTAGGTACACTGATCCTCAAGGTTCAGTTATCTAAGGATGATATACATCTGGAATCTCAACAAGTTTCAATTTATGCGGAATAAAACATATGGCATTTATGTGAGAAACAAACTAGTTGTCAATTTTGAAAGATGTATTATACCATGTATTCTAACATATTAATAGGAAAAGGAGTTACCTTTAGAGTATTATACACTTCTTAAATATCAATCACTGCAAAGTGAACATTTGTATACCCAACCCTGAATTGTAATCATCCTTAAAGCAAGAAAAAAGGATAAAACAAATAAAGTCAGTTGCACGTTTTACATCTTTCATTTACTTATTTATTTATTTTAATTTTTTTAAAAATGTGGGGTACAATTCTGAGTTAGATATATAAACATTGATTATGCAGGTTCCCGGGTTGATGAGTTATGGCCCCCCTAAGTTTGCACTATCCCTCCACTGCCAATCTAACCCCTCCACCCAAAAATTTTTCCACTACTGCCAATCACTTTCTTATATTACTATAATTGATCAAGTTCAGCTCATGAGGGAGAATATATGGAACTCTGCTCTTTGTTTCTGTGATAAATCACTGAGAATGACCTACCTCATATCCATCAATTGTTCTGTAAAATCTCTATATCTGTCTTTTTTTATGGCTGCATAATATTCCATTGTGTGAATATACCACATTTATATTATCAATTCCAGCTTTGCTAGACAGCATGGTTGGTACCATTTTTTTTGCAATTGTGATTAGATCTGCAACAAACATACTTGTGCAGGTACCTTTTTGGTAAAGTGATTTGAGTTCCTCTTGGTAAATTCTCTACAGGGGCATTAGTGAGTCACATGGTAGGTCAAATTCTTGTCCCTTTAGAAGCTGCCACAGTGTTTTCCACAAATGTTGCTCTGGGTTTTAAGTTCACATGCATTGTAGAAGCATTTTTTTTCCAAATCCTCACCAGCATCTGTTATTGTTTGTTTTATTAATGATGGCCATTCTTACAGGGAATATGTGGCATTTT
>NW_007078457.1:0-1108 GCF_000164805.1 Carlito syrichta | reverse complement strand
ATTGATCTATATGCCTGTCCTATACCAATACCAAGTTGTTTTGATGATGTATCTTATAGTAAAGTTGAAGTCTGGTAATGTGATACACTGCTTTGGTTTTTTTTGCTGAGGATTGTTTTGGCTATTCTTGGACATTTGTGTTTCCATATGAATTCCTGCATTGTTTTTTCTAGGTCTGAGAAGAATGTTGCTGGTAATTTGATGGGTATTGCATTGAATTTGTAGATTGCCTTAGGTAAGATGGACATCTTCACAATGTTGATTCTTCCGACCAATGAGCATGGGATATTTTTCCACTTGTTTGTGTCAACTTTGATTTCTTTGAGCAGTGTTTTGTAGTTTTCCTTGTAAAGGTCTTTCATGTCTCTGGTTAGGAAGATGCCAAGGTATTTCATTTTTTTTGTGGCTATTTTGAATGGAATTGTGTTTTTTATTTGGGTTTCTGTTTGTTTATTATTGGTGTAGAGAAATGTGATTGTCTTTTGTACATTTATTTTGTATCCTGAGACTTTGCCAAAGGCCTTTATCAGTGTAAGGAGATTTTTGACAGATTCTCTTGGGTTTTCAAGGTACACAATCATATCATCTGCAAAGAGAGATAACTTGACTTCCTCTTTTCCTATTTGAATACCTCTGATTGCCTTCTCTTCTCTGATTGCCAAGTCAGGATTTCCAATACTATGTTGAACAGGAGGGGTGAGAGTGGGCATCCTTGTCTTGTTCCAGTTTTCAGGGGAAATGGTTCTAATTTTTGTCCATTTAGGAGTATGCTCGCTGTGGGTTTCTCGTAGATGGCTTTTACTATTTTGAGGTATGTTCCCCATATGCCTAGATGTTCAAGGGTTTTTATCAAGAAGGGGTGCTGGATTTTATCAAAAGCTTTTTCTGCATCTAATGATATAATCATGTGGTTTTTGTTTTGACATCTGTTGATGTATTTAATAATATTTATGGTTTTACGAATGTTGAACCAGACTTGCATCCCAGGAATGAAGCCTTCTTGGTCATGATGGATGACTTTTGAGATGTATTGCTGAATTCGGTTTGCTAGGATCTTGTTGAGAATTTTAGCATCTATGTTCATCAAAGATATTGGCCTGTAGTTCTC
>NW_007078456.1:0-783 GCF_000164805.1 Carlito syrichta | reverse complement strand
CATTTTTTAGCCATTCTGCATCCCAGATACATGGAAGTGTTACGATGTCCTTCGAAAGATGATCAACTATTGACCGTTTAGGTAGGTACACCCTGCATTTTGAGAGAGCTTATATGTGCCCCTGACATTTAATAGACGATTAACCAAGGAGCAGCAGTCATTGTTGTGTTGTATTTTGGGAAAAGACAACTTTCAGAACAAAATGTGTACCTCAGAAAAAAATTCAAAGTTAAAGTCATATGCTTATGTGTAACAGAAACATTGTCAGGCATATACATGGTGTGATTTCTAGAAAACAGAAGCAGGCACAAGTTAACATTGAAAGATCGCCAGGTGAAGATGACCCTCTACCATGGTTTAGCTTGCAAATATGCTTTATGCCACTGTAAGATCAATTTCTACCTTTATTTCTGTATATATTTTTCAACTGTTTAAAGTGTACATAAATAGGGGTAATTTCTGTTATTTGAAAATAGCCCCTCGGGTACTATTAATTTGGGTTCCAGTTATTTATACAGTAATCCATAATATTCTGAAGTGTGCCTGGATATTATCTAAAAAGCAGATTCGCTAAGTATGATATGTCCTTATTGTCTGTAAGTGAATATTTTGCTGAAAAAAGTCCCCAGAGCCCAGCACCATGGCCATTTCCAGAACCTTTTTTGGCAAGTGAATGCTTTCTAAGTAATGGGTACTAAGTGATATTTATTCATCATTATTTTCCAAGTCCTACTTATCAGCCCCTTCAGCAGTGTCACTCCAAAAAAAATGAATAGGAATAAA
>NW_007078455.1:0-1039 GCF_000164805.1 Carlito syrichta | reverse complement strand
AGGTCATTGACCATGAAGGACTTTTTGGTTGGAGAGTCATGTGCAGGGGCTCAGCAGGCTTTGGAGGTAGAGGGGGTGTGAGGAGCAGCCGGTGGGTTCTGTGCTGGGAGGAGGTGAGCCCAGTGTTGTGAGAGGGAAGGCTGCAAGTGGGTAGGAAGGGACTGGACATGGAGGACTTGGTGTCAGTCTGAGGAGTTCACCCAAGTCTGAGGTGCAAGGAGCTCTTGAAGCCTCCTTAGTCAGGGAGTGAGGAGATGAGTTACCCTAACAGATTTTTGAATGGTGTTGTGAAGGGTAGACTCAGGGGAGGAAGGAGTTGAGGAAGAAATTGTTCTAATGGGAGATGCCAGAGAGGATAAGGCTGACATTCTTTATGTCATTTCCTACATCTGTTACCTTGGGAGGTTACGTATATCATTGTTTTATATTTAAAATGGAATCTTAAGCCGAGCTCAGTGGCTCAGCCTGTAATCTCGCGCCTTTGGGAGGCTGAGGTGAGTGGATTGCCTGAGCACGCGGGTTTGAGACCAGCCTGGGCAGCGAGACCTCATCTCTACAATAAATCAAAAAATCAACCAGGTGTGGTAGCGCATGCCTGTAATTCCGGCTGCATGGAAGGCTGAGGCAGAAGGATCGCCGGAGAGCAGCAGGCGAGGCTGCAGTGGCCGTGAGCAGCCACTGCACTCCAGTCTGGGTGACAGAGTGAGACTCCAACTCAAAAGTAATAATAATAATAATAATAAATAAAAAAGAGCCGGGCTCAGTGGCTCAGCCTGTAATCCTGCGCCTTTGGGAGGCTGAGGTGAGTGGATTGCCTGAGCCCACGGGTTCGAGACCCGCCTGGGCAGCGAGACCTCATCTCTACAATAAATCAAAAAATCAGACGGGCGTGGTATAACACTTTTTTTCAGCTCTGAGAAATGAGAGAGCTGCCCTATGTAAAGTGGTTGATGGATGTGTCTTAGGATATTGACTAAACAGTGCTTTTTCTTCTATTTCTTGATCTACTAGGTGGGAAAACAAAGCTCTAAAAAAAAAG